>NW_007249733.1:549534-598405 GCF_000164805.1 Carlito syrichta | reverse complement strand
GTTCCATACAAGTGTACATAGTAGTCTCTAATGATCTTTTGTATTTCTTCAGGGTCAGATGTGACTTCATCTTTTGTGTTTCTGATTGTGCTTATATGGTTTTTTTCTCATTTTTTCTTGGTCATTCTAGCTAGGGGACCATTGATTTTGTTTATTCTTTTGGAGAACCAGCTTTTTGTTTCATTGATTTTTTTCTATTATCTTTTTGTCTTCTATGTCCTGGATTTTGGGTTTTTATTTTGGTGATCTGGATTCTTCTGCTGAAATTAGGGTTTTTGTGGTCTTGCTTTTCCAGTTTCTTTAGGTGGCTTGTTAGGTTGTGAATTTCTGTTCCTTCCATATTCCTCATGTGTGTTTGTAGGGATATAAATTCCCCTCTTATTACAGCTTTTATGGCGTCCCAGAGTTTTTGGTAAGAAAGCTTTTTTCTTTAACCTATCTTTTTATATATTATCTTCTTTGTCTTTCCTCTGAGATGTTACCATTTTTCATGATTCTGTCATTGCAATATTTTTTCATGAGCCCTGTGTGTGCTTTACTTATCCATGCAAGACATTCAACCCTGAGACTTCAGCTCCCACTAAAATTTGTATCTCTAGCTTCAATTTCTGTTCTACATTTTGACTCCATGTGTCTAATGTCTACTAGTTGTTAACAGAGACTTTAGCTTCAAACATGTCCAAAAGCAAGGTCAAAATTTTTCTTTCCCCCCCAAAAGTGTTTTTCCTTTGGTAACTTAGAGGTTTTTTTCCAACTAATTTCTCCAGTTAGAAATCTCTGAATCATTTTTCTCAACTTTCACTTGATGTATTTTTTTTTTTTTAATTTCAGATTCATGTGGTATTTGTGAGGATTTATTACTAAGAAATATTTCGTGGTGGTGAGATTTGAGCTTCGGATGGGCTGTCCCCTAATCCCAGTAGTGAACATGGCAGCCAACAGGTGGTTTTGTATCCCTTATCCTCCTTCCCTCCCTCCCTCCATTAGTAATGCCCAGTGTTTATTCCCATGCTTGTGCCCTTGTGTGCCCAATGTTTAGTGCCCACTTGTGTGTGAGAACATGCAGTATTTTTTGTTTCTGTGATAATTTGCTTAGAATAATGGTCTCCAGCTGCATCCATGTTGCTGCAAAGCACATACTTTTGTTCTTTTTTATGGCTGTGTAGTTTTCCATAGTGTATATATATCCCGTTTTCATTATCCATTCCACTTTTGATGGGCATCTGGGTTAATGCCATGTTTTTGCTATTGGGAATAGTTCTGTAATAAACATATGAATACAGGTGACTTTTGGTAGAATGAGTTATGTTCCTTTGAGTGTATTTACAGAAGAGGGATTGCAAGGTTGAATGATAGTTTTATTTTTAGTTTTTTGAGAAATCTCTAAACTGTGTTCCACAGAAGTTGAACTAGCTTAGATTTTCACTACCGGTGTACAAGTGTTCCATTTCTCCACAGCCTCGCCCATACCTGTTATTTTTTGGCTTTTTAATAATAGCCATACTGAGTGGTGTGAGATGGCATCTCATTGTAGTTTTAATTTGCATTTATCTGATGATTAGTAAAGCTGAGCACTTTTTAATATGTTTGTTGGCTGCTTGTATTTATTCATTTAAGAAGTATCTGTTCATGTCCTTTGCCTACTTTTTAAATGAGGTTATTAACTTTTGTCCTGTAACTTATTTGAGTTCCTTTTAGAATGTGGATGTTAGGTCTTTGTTGGATGCATAGTTTGCAGTTTTTTTTTTTTTTTCCGTTCTGTGAGCTGTCTTTTTACTCTCTTGATGGTTTCTTTTTCTGTGCAAAAGCTTTTTAGCTTGATAAGATCTTACCTTTCCATTTCAGTTTTTGCTTCATTTGCTTTCGAGGACTCGGCCATGAATTCACTGCCTAGGTCAATGTCCAGGACAGTGTTCCTTAGGTTTTCTTTCAAAATGTTTATAGTTTGATGTTTCACATTTAAG
Organism: Carlito syrichta; assembly: GCF_000164805.1. Lineage (NCBI taxonomy): Eukaryota > Metazoa > Chordata > Mammalia > Primates > Tarsiidae > Carlito > Carlito syrichta. The sequence goes on along the minus strand of NW_007249733.1, from coordinate 596,441 downwards.
TTATTGATTCATTTAAAGTTAATTTTTGCATATAGTGGTAAGTAGGGGTGCAGTTTCATTCTTCTATATGTAGTTAACTGGTTTCCCCACCACCATTAGTTAAATAGGGTTTCCTTCCTCAGTGTTCATTTGATAGGCTTTGTCAAAGATGAGTTGTTTGAAAGTATGTGGTTTTATTTTCAGGCTCTCAATCCTATTCCATTAATATACATGTCTGTTTTTGTTTCAGTATCATGCTATTTTGGTTACTATAGGCTTGTAGTAAAATTTAAAGTCTGGGAGTGTGATGCCACCAGCTTTGTTCTTTTTGTGGAGGATTGCTTCAGCTATTTGAACTTTATTTTGCTTCCATATAAAATTAGGTGTTGTCTTTTCAAGTTTTGTGAAAAAAAGTTCCTGGTAATTTGATAGAGATAGTGTTGAATCTGTAGATTTCTTCTGGTAGCACAACAACTTGATAATATTGATTCTTCCAATCCAGGAGTATGGTGTGGTCTCCATTTGTTTGTGTCTTGTTTGATTTCTTTGAGCAGTGTTTAGTATTTCTCATTGTAAGAATTCCTCATCTCCTTGGTTAGATGAATAATGGGACTTTTTTGTGGCTATTGTGAATGAGATTATGTTTTTTATTTCATTCCCAACCTATTATTGGTATATAGAAATGCAACTGATATTTTAGCATTGAATTTGAATCTGAAGAGTTTACTGAAGTTGTTTATCAATGCTAGCAATTTTGGGGCAGAATTTATAGGGTTTTTTAGGTACTGAATCTTATCATCTGCAAAGAGAGATAATTTAACTTTCTCTTTTCCTATTTGAATACCTCTAATTCTTTCTCTTGCAGGATTGCACTAGTTAGGACTTAGCCAGAGCAATAGTACTTTCAGTGCTATGTTAAGTAGGAGTGGTCTCTTCTCTCACTCTTGACATATGATTCATTTTTAAATATTGTTGATCCTATTTCCTATGTCTTTCTAGTCTCCATACTCACTGCTATTACAGAGGTTCAGCATTCCATCAACGTTGACTCTTTAAATTGTACAATAATCATTTTCTCTTTGTACCTTTCTTGTCCCTCTCTAATTCTTAATCAACACTTTGGCCAGACTTATTAAGAATGTTGCCTTTGGTCACTTCCTTTTTGGAATTCTATTTTTTTTATTTTTTTAGTTGGAGTCTCACTCTGTCGTCCAGGCTGGAGTGCAGTGTCACGCTCATGGCCACTACAGCCTTGACTTGCTGGGTTCAGTCTATCCTTCTGCCTCAGCCTTCCAAGTAGCTGGGACTACAGGCATGTGCAACCAATCCCAGCTCATATTTTGATTTATTGTAGAAACGTAGTCTCACCAAGTGGCCTGGCTGGTCTCAAAGCCGTAGGCTCAGGCAATCCTCTCACCTTGGCCTCCCGAATTGCTGGGATTATAGGCTTGAGCCACCACACCTGGCCAGAATTCTAATGTTGAGGTATTCTTCTATGTCAATAACAGTAGCCATAAATGTCATTATGTAGATTACAATAACTTTGTCCAGTTTAAAGTTATTAACTTCTCACTAAGAGTACATGCTTCACTCTATTGTACTTTTGTATGGCGGTATGGAAGACCACGGTGGAAAAGAATATGCATCCTTAAACAGAAAATTGATGAAGAGTAACAATATTTTTAGCACCATATACCAAATGGACCTGAACTTTGTTGCCCCAAAGGAATAAATTAGCAGATAAGAAACCAAAGTTATACTCATCAACAAGTCAAAACTGTGTAAACTATTGATAGATATTTCCTAACAAGTCTGAAATATTTACATTTTGGTACAATCCCCAAAATCTCTTTCGAAATACACACACAATAAGGGTAATTTTAATGTTAACATTCTACATGTTTTACATGTAATCACTTTCATTAAAGACACACTTTGATATGTTCATGTAAGATGAATATGGATTATATCATATATATTCACAATTTTGAGGAGACAGATTTCAATAGACCTAGATATCTATATAGATATCCATACTTCTCCTTCTACATAGTCAATCATCACTGTGAAAATTCACATCTGAGCCATTGCTTTAGTAAACTCTGGTGTGGACATATGCTCTGAACTATGGCCACCACCATGTTTTCTAACTTTTGGTCCTGTCTCCTACCTTGGGAAGGTAAATCAATCTCTCTCTCTCTCTCCCCTAATTCACTTTCTAAATAAACTAGATTTTCCAATCTTAAAAAAAAAAAAGGAAAATTCACACCCAAACTTCCTGTTGAGTGGAAATAATCACATTCCTTCCTCATAAATTATTTTATATTTATAGACTTGGTTACAGGGTTAGTTTTAACCTGTGTTTTTCATACATCTAGAACACTTGATTTTTGCTGATTAAGAACTTACAGGTTTTCTTCATTTTGAACTGAACTGGTGACCTATTGGCCTTTTTCATCCTATTCATGACCCATGGTTTGTAATATGTATATTGCTGTAATTGTGCACAGTGATAATGTATTTTTAAAGTTTGTACTTATCCATCCTTTAGAGTAAGTAGATTCTTTCATTCTAGTATGAATGATAATAAAGTGATTTTTATTTTATCTGAGTTGTAGGATTCCTATTTAAACTATCCTATAATTTTCCAAATATAACTTAAAGTAGTTAAATTTAAAATTTGTTTAAATTTTACTTTAAAAGTGTGGGGTACAATTAAGGGTTAGGTCTACAAGTGTTCATTATGCAGTTACCCTTGTTGATGAGGTGTACCCTCCCCCCATATTTTCCCTCAACTGCCAATCCTACCCCTAAAGTAGTTAAATTTTTATAGCTGATAATATTTTAGGAGAGATTTTCTCATCAGTGATCTAATATTTTTTAAATAGCTATTTTTAGTTTTGTTATTACATGTGTATCTACGCAATACGATGAGAGAGGGATTGGCAGTAGTACAACACTGTGGGAGAGATGGAAGGTGAGCACATAACTCACTAAGGGGACCTGATCCTAAACCAGGGAAAGTAAGGACCAGTGCGAGGCCCAAAGTTCACCTGTACACAGATGACTTATTTACCTAATCCCGACTTGTATCCCACATCTTTGCAATAAAATGAAGAAAAATGGGCTTACTTTCTTGATTTCTTATTTAGATTGTTCACTTTTTTTTTTGAGTTGAAGTCTCACTCTGTTGTCCAGGCTGGAGTGAAGTGACATGCTCACGGCCATCACAGCCTCGACCTGCTGGGATCAGGCTATCCTTCTGCTTCAGCCTTCCAAGTAGCTGGAACTATAGGTGCATACTACCACACCCAGCTAATTTTTGGATTTATTGTAGAGACGAGGCCTCATCAAGTTGCCCAGGCTGATCTCGAACCCACGGGCTCAGGCAATCCTCTCACCGCGGCCTCCTAAAGTGCTAGGATTACAGGCTTGAGCCACCAAGCCTGGCCGATCGTTCACTATTGACATATAGAAACACTACTGGGGGGGGGCGAGAAGCAAGATGGTGACGGCATAGGTGAACTGGTGAGATTATCTGAACGTGAGTTCCCAAAAAGGCTATTACTTCTCTTCCCCCATCCCCCAGTCCACCACCAACCATACTGGTGCCAGGCCCGGGAACTTCGGTCCCACGCAGGGCCAGATATTGTGCCCCCCCCCCAACTGCTGCTGTTCTACTGCATGTGTGGGAGTCTCCGGTCCCAGCCCCCTCCAGATCCCTCCCCGGCTGCATTGTCCCCAGCTCGGCACCTGGGACCAAGCCGCCGGTCACACAGGGAGGCTCTGGGTGCCCGCCCCTCAGAGACACCGGTCCCATTCCTGGCTGAAGTACCTTGTGGGGGACCCAGAGCCACTCTCGCTGCCCACTGCCTGCCCTTTGGAGCTTTGGAGCTCTGGAACTCCGGGCCCACCCTGGCTGAGGCACTCAGTGTGAGATCCCAAGCCAGGGGACCCAGACAAGTGGAGAAAAACAGATCTGCTTAAACTACCTTGCTATTCTCCAGGCAGAGACTTCCATTGCCCCACCCACCTATCAACAAACTTTACCTCAGTTCCTAAGGCAACAGCACGAAACAGGAGACAAAGCCCCACCCCTACGCTGCAATGAAAAACAAAAGGGAGAGGCTGGAATTGGAGATCAGAGAAGTGACTCTAGTCTGATCGCTTATTTTGACTTATGATTTTATCATTGAAACTGTTGGTTTAGATCACATTTGGTGTTTACCTTCTGACTTACACTGTTTCTTGATTTTATTGGCCTGTCTCTGTGTAGCTATCAGTACTCTTTAGGGAATCTTTCTTACCTGTCTTTCTTTACTTCTTCCCGGCCCTGTGTCTCTTTCTCACCTGATAGTTGGTATGTATATCGGTTTTCCCTCTCACACTTCTCTCTTTCGCTTATTTCGACTTATGATTTTATAATTGTAACTGTTGGTTTAGATCACGTTTGTTGTTTACCTTCTGACTTACACTGTTTCTCGATTTTATTGACCTGTCTCTGTGTAGCTATCAGTACTCTTTAGGGAATCTTTCTTACGTGTCTTTCTTCACCTCTTCCTGGTCCTGTGTCTCTTTCTCACCTGATAGTTGGTATGTATATCTGTTTTCCCTCTCACACTTCTCTCTTTCTAACTCCCTATTGACCCCCCCTTCCTCCATTATTTTCCTCTTTTATACGCCCCCTTTTTAAATCTAGGGACCAAGACTACATACTGCTGAATAGACAGACTGTAAAGCAGAGGGGAAAGTGAACAAAGCCAGAAGACCCTCATAAGGAAGAACAGGTCATTGCAGAAGAGAAATAAAAGCAACCCCACCTTCCCTTAAAAAACAGAATTGAAGAAGGGGAGGGAAAGGGGGAGAGGGGGAAAATTCTACAGAAATTAAGAAAAACCAAAAGAAGAGTATGGGTCTCTCCCAGATGCCTGGGAGAGCAGACACCGAGAAAACTGACTTTGGAATGCAAACATTGAAAAGCCCCCAGAATGAAGGTCTCAAACTGCAAATGTAGATATCAAAACAATAATGGAGAGATTAAAAAGAATTGAGGAGACACAAGAAGAAACTAGGAAGGAGCTGATATCTGAGATAACAGTAATAAAGAATACTGTGAATGAAATAAATAACAAACTGATAAGCATGGGAAGCAGAATTACCCAAGCAGAAGAAAGAATCTCAGAGCTTGAGGACCAAAATATAGAAATAACCCAAACTCTTAAAAACACAGAAAATAAGCTCAAAAAGACAGAACAAAACCTTCAAGAGATGAGTGACTACCTCAAGAGGCCTAACCTAAGAGTAATCGGACCCCCTGAGGCAGAAAGAGAAACAGAGACCACATTGGAACAAACTTTCCATGAGATCATTCAAGAAAACTTCCCTTATCTATTCAGTGATGCAAAAATTCAAACACAAGAGATTCAGAGAGCCCCTGCAAGACAACAAATGAGAAGACCAACTCCTAGACACATAATAATTCATCTAAATAAAGTAGGCACAAAAGAAAAAATCCTAAAGGCAGCAAGAGAAAAAGGCCAGATCACCTACCATGGAAGACCAATCAGAATAGCAGCAGATTTATCTACAGAAACCCTGCAGGCTAGGAGAGCTTGGAGCCCTATCTTCAAAGTCCTAAAAGATAAACAATTTCAACCAAGAATAACCTACCCGGCCAAGCTAAGCTTCATCAGTGAGGGAGAATTAAAATCTTTCCCAGATATCCAATCCATAAGAACTTATGCTGCCACTAAACCATCTCTACATGAAACACTTAAGAAAGTACTAAACACAGTAGAAAAGGAAAAAATAACAACGTTCTTCACAAGAGTACAGGGAAAAGAATAAAATATACACGAACCAACCCCAAAACCAAAAGAAAGACAAAGAAAAAAAAAAAGAAAAAAACCAAGTGGAAGAACAACAACTCAATAAGAACTCCATGATAGGGATGAACTCTCACATTTCAATAATTAGTCTGAATGTGAATGGACTAAACGCACCACTGAAAACACATAGAATGACAAAATGGATAAAATATCACCAGGCAACAATATACTGCCTTCAAGAGACCCATCTCACTAGAAAGGACATACACAGACTCAAAGTAAGAGGATGGGATACAAATTTTCAGGCAAATGGAACACAAAAGAAAGGAGGAGTCGTGATCCTAATTTCAGACAAAATACCATTCAAGCTATCAAAAATTTAAGAAGATACAGAGGGCCACTACATAATGATAAAAGGTTCACTCCATCAACAAGAAATATCTATCCTAAGCATATATGCACCCAATATAGGTGCGCCAACATTCATAAAGCAACTTCTAGGAAAACTAAAGAAAGACATTGACTCTAAACCATCATAACTGGGGACTTAAATATACCACTCACAACCCTAGACAGATCATCAGGACAAAATATCAGCAAGGAGATCCGGAACCTCAATGAGACTCTGGACCAAATGGACTTAATTGATACCTACAGAACACTCCATCCAAAGACCACAGAATACACATTCTACTCATCACTGCATGGAGCATATTCTAAGATCGACCACATAATTGGACACAAATCAAGCATAAGCAAATTTAAAAGGACTGAAATTCTACCATGCACCTTCTTGAACCACAGTGGAATAAAAATAAACATTGACACCAACAAGGTCCCCCCAAAACCCACAAAGACATGGACACTAAATAGCATGATGCTAAACAACTCCTGGGTCAATGATGAAATCAAAACAGAGATCAAAAGATACCTGAAAACAAATGAAAATGAAGAAACATATGTTATTAAAACGAAAGACATAAATAATGCTAGGTGTGGAAAGTGGTTCAATCAGAAGAGATTGACCAAAAATCTCCACTCCCAAAAAATTAAGTGAAGGAAATGAATTAGTCAAAGATGGCTTCAAGATGTAACCCTCAAGTGACTGGGAGTTTAACAGGGAGAGATTTTATAAGAGGCAGTAAGTTAGGATGGAAAGTGTATATTTGCTTTGGCATCTATTGAATTCATTGTGGTGAAACCTGTCCAAAAACATGTTCACTGGACCATTGGTGAAGGATCTGGAACTCGGTTAAGTGGATTTGAATTATATTATTAAATATACAAATATATGACAACTGATGATAATTTGCTAAATGTAGTCATAGCCATAGCCATTTGGTTATTTCTCGTATTTTAAACATTTCAAAAATAATACCAGCTATGAATTAAATACTTGAAATATTCCAGGGGCCATGTCTATCTGTTATGCATCATTTAATCTTTACAATAAAGCTTCAATCTATGCATTATTATTATTAACCATATTTTAAATATGAAAATACTGTGAGTCACTGAGAAATTAATGACTTGCCCATAGCCACGTAGCTATAGAGAGTATGGGATCAAACTTGGATACTCTTAATTAAAAGCCTGAATTCTTAGCTACCATGCAGTAATTACTGCAGGTGCTAAGGACAAATGGGTTCTAAACATTCATAGATGGAAAATTAGTCGATTCTTTTGCAATTGAAGGATTGCATCACATCTCTAAATATTATTTGAATACACTCATGAAACAAAATCTTTAAGAAAATTACCAAATAATATAATCATAAAACTGATTTTCTTCTCCTTACAAGAGAAAACACTTCAGTTATTCAAAATGTTTACTCATTAAAGAAAGCATATCTTATGCAACAAGTGTGTCAATATTATCTATGTTGAAGTATACTTTATTTTATAAATTCTTCACGGTTTATTGCAACTCCCAAAGCTGTGCATGCTGTAAAAGACTAAAACAATGGCTTTAACTTTTGTACCCAATTGTATGCAAAATTTTTCAGTTACTATTTTAAAATTATTTCTACAGACCTGTAGATCACCTGAAAACAATAATTTTGTCTTCATAAACAGGGGTTATTATTACAAGACAATGCAAGCGAAGATAAGGTTGCATAGTAGCAGTGACTAATTGAAACAAGAACAATGTGTTTCCTTGAAATGAATCTTTTAATGCACTCCTAGTATTCTGAAAGTAAATATGGGGTATGCATTATAATTATGTGTTATAGAAAATGGATAAAAGAAGATGTTGTTTAGAAACAAATATAAAGTAACATGAGAACACCCCCTTTGCTTTCATTTGGAACAATGCTACCACACATTTAATCCAAAAGAAACTTTGTCTTAAAACATTCAAGATCACATACAAATGAAATATGTTACACCTACACATTATACGTCTGTATATGAGAGATAATTTCTTATTCATCTCTCAATTTTCTGCATATCTTGTGATCAGAAGCGTCCTGAGGTGATCCACAGTAAGTCATAATACTGTTTAATCCCCTTCCCCAAGGGTGAGAAAAATGACTAACTTCCTTGAAGCCAATAGAATATGGGGCAAAAGCATGGAATAGTCACCTCTGCATTGAATTATGTCTGGTGGCAAAGATGCTGGACTAGTTACTGCCATGATTATGTATAAGACTCCAACTCAACAGACAGAAGTGAGAGTCTCCTACTAGCCTTCAAAAAATGAGCCACCATTTTGTGAGAAGGCCTTTGAGACAGCTATCTGGCAAAGAACTGTGGACGACTTCTAGGAATGGAACGCAGTTCCTAGGAAACAAACAGCAAGAAACGGGAGACCTTAGTCCTGCAATCAACAGAATCTGAATTCTTCTAACAACCAAGAAAGCCCGAAAGAAGACTGAACTCCAGAAAAGAACTCAACCTAACTGATGCCTTGAATTAAGCTTTATGAGATCGTGAGCAGAGGACTCTGTTACCGTGCTCAGATTCCTGGCCCACCTCTTAAAGGGACAAACTTTCAAACCATAGCAGCTACAAATGAGGAAAACAAAACTTCTAAGTTACCTAAATCACACACACACACACACACACACACCTGACAGTGAAAGACCTGAAATATAGATCCCTTAGGTGATATTTCAGAGCATTTGTAGGTAAATGACCTGCCTCATAAGCCACAGAAGCTAAAGAAAGACCCATGGAAAACTTAACTCAGAAGTAAAGAAAATATATCCTTTGGACTCGAAGTATAAAGATTCCAAATCTCTTTAGTCAGGCAAAATAAACTCTCTTGGATTTGATATTGAGGTGTGTTTTTTGTTTGTTTTGTTTTGTTTTGTTTTTACTTTTTCAACAGTTCAGCTTAGTTTGGAATCCCACGATGCGAAGCTGAGAAGGAAAAAAAAAGTTTTAGTATGCACCTGTCTCTGTTTAAGCAGAATTCTCATCAGTAAAAGACGGCTTAAGTACCGCAATTTAGCTAATTTGACGGTTTCCACCACTAAAGTGCCTTTGCGGTCTTATACACCATGCTTAAAATTCAAAATGGCAGGTTCAGCCACAGCTGAAAGCTACTAGAAAAATGTGATGCAGTACACTTCTACAGCAAATTTTTTTTTTAAATCTTTGAAGGATCCCATGATACATTTCAGAAGAATATGAATCTTCTGAAATTTTGTGAATGTATTTATTTCATGTATAAGCATGTTTGCTAGAGAACGTTTATAAAGGTTTGATCAGATTCTTATGACCTAAGGGAAGGAATTGGGGATATGATAAGCACAGTCTGGTTATTCTAGAGTCTAGATCAGTAGATGGCTAAATTTAAGGGTATTATAAAATTTCAAGGAATAATTTTTGTTCTTGTTATACAATAGCATGTAACGTATTACATAATTTCATATAGAGAAAAACTTTGTTATCGTTTGTTAATCAAAAATAATGTTTGGCCAGACTCAGTGGCTCAGTCTGTAATCCCAGCACTTTGGGAGGCCGAGGTGAGACAGCCTGAGCCCGCAGGTTCAAGATCAGCCCGGGCAACTTGGCGAGACCTCAGCTCTACAATAAATAAAAAATTAACCAGGCATGGTGGCACGCACCTGTAGTTCCGGCTACTTGGAAGGCTGAAGCGGAAGGATCGCTGGAGCCCAGCAGGTCGAGGCTGGGGTGGCCATGAGCGTGCCACTGGCACTCCAGTCTGGGTGGCAGAGTGAGACTCCAACTCAAAAAAATAAAAAATAAAAAAAAGAATGTGTTCATTCACCAGTTATTCTCCTGCAATTGTATACTAGACCTCATTGATAATAACTGCTCCATCTTCAGAATCTTAATTTCAAGCACCAGTCCCCTGACCTGGGTAGTCAATTCTTTGACACATATCTTCCTAGCATGACAACCATAATGCTTTCAATCTACACATTCTTCACAGATCTGGATCTTCAGTCCATATATTTACTCACCATCACTAACCTCATAGTCTTACTTAGCTCTTTTTTTCCCTTTATTATAAAGATGTGGGATACAATTCAGGGTTAGGTATACAAACATTGATTATGCAAGTACACTTGTTGATGAGGTATGCCCCTCCCTCTCCTGGCAGTTTCCCTCAACTGCCAATCCCAATCCCCCTCCCCTGGCAGTTTCCCACTACTACCAATCCGTTTCTTATAGTACTATGATAATTGTTCCTTACTTAGCTCTTTAATTAATTTCAAATCCAAAGTCCATCATTCTGACCATGCTGTGCATGTGCCCACAATTCCTTTGCTCATCTTGCTCTTGATTTATACTCACTTAACCAAAGCCCCATGGCTGAAGATGCCGTTTCGATGGATGAACTATGTATACCCATCTCAGGTCAGCTTATTTGTGCACTAGATACTGTCTTCCATCATCTCTCACCTATACTAAAAATTTTTTCCTGAAATATTCCCTCTTTCTCCTGCATCATGATTTTCCATATTCAGTAGACAACTTCCACCACTCTATAGACATGCTTTAAAGTAAGATCGAGAGTTTTTCAGTAGAGAGATACAAAGAGGATGGATTGAAAGAAGGGACAAGCACAGCAGCCACGGGTGTTTCCCATAGAGATAGTTCAGTAGTAAATCACAGAGTATAAGTTGGGTAGGAAGAGAAACACAAAGGGGAAAAGATGACGAAATCAATGGATTCTGCATGCTTCATGGAGGTCAAAGAAGTGCTGAACACAGTCAAAGTGTAAGTGAGCTGGAAGTAGGTGATTAAAGGACAATGGCTAGAATTAAGATGTGAATTGTGATTTAATTATTGCTAAGGAAAATATCTGGAGTTGTTCATGGGAGTGGTGAGAAAGTGAAATGGAAGAAAAGTAGCTGAGGGCTCAGGGTACTCGTGAATAAATACATGGTTATAGAAGACACCCAAGATCAAGGCAAGAGTAGTGATGGAGAGGAAAGCTGATCTAGACACGAAAGCTTTGCATGAATATGGTGTGAAGATAGGAACTGACATCGAAATAAGTAGATGACCTCAATAAGAAGGGTTTAGTCTGGAGGTTTAGTCTAAGAAATTCGGAATCAGTAGAAGAAGAGAACTTGTTTGAAAAACAGGAAATAGAAGAAGAAAAAAAAAAATCACCCATACCCAAGACCTGAAGTCACACATGAGGGTGAGAGAGAAAAACAAACAAGCAAACAGACAAAGAAAAAAAAGGAGAGAGAGAGAGAGAGGGAAGGGAGAAAGAGAGAGGGAGGGGAGAGAGAGAGAGGGGAGAGAGAGAGAAAGAAAGGAAGGAAGGAAGGAAGGAAGAGAAAGAAAGAAAGAAAGAAAGAAAGAAAGAAAGAAAGAAAGAAAGAAAGAAAGAAAGAAAGAAAGAAAGAAAACTCCACTTGAGGGAGGTGCAGAGAATTGTACTAATTGTTCTTAGTGTACAGTCAAATTTCCTGAAGAACAAGAAATGCAAAGGACATTTAAAGCAGGTTGATAAGACAAGGTTATCAGTCATTTACAAATCTCATGGCGCTGTGGGAGTAAGAAGCACCATGAAACCTTTGGGGGCATCTCTTGAAACTAGCTACTCTAAAGGGATATTAAAATTATCCCTGATTTATATTCACTAGCCCCAGAAACTCTCTAGTATGTTTAGTGCATTCATAAACCATCTTATAATTTTACCTGATTAAATATATTTATGCTTGAGTCTCAGCCAAGAGAGTGAGTCAGAACTTATTCATCTGAGTGATAACACACTTAGAGGGAAAATAGAAGTGGACCTTGGTCAATTGAATTGATGCTTTCTAAGGTCAACATGCGGCAATCAGTTTTGTGGCCAGATTTTAACAATGCATCCACAATACAATGAGCAAAAATATAGTAAAGTTGATCTTGTCTTTAATTATTTATTTCTAGTCACTAGTGATAAAATTGAATCAAAATCAAAGTTTTCATTGTTGTATTCTAAAAAAGAATCCACTTTTTAATATTTCATCTACTATTAATATTATAGATTATAAAAATCTATTTTATAATTGGTACTAAACACGGGAAGTTGAGACTATGTAAGGAAATGCATAATTGCCAGTAAACTTCCTTATCTCAATTAAGTCACCTGTGAAATTAGTTAATGTCAGAAAATGCATGATGAGGAAAAACTGGATAAAGGGGACTGGAGTATCTTACAAAGTTATGTCATTGCGCTCTGGAACTCTGCCTGTTTTCCCACAATAGTATGTATCTGTTAAACTAACTTTAAATATAAGCTTCAACTGGACAAAGTGCACTCTGAGGACTTTATAGTTGAACTTTATAGTTACACTTGAACGTCACTATGTATATATAGTATTATTAACTTAGTTCTAGAAGACAAAGAAAGAATAAAATCTGTTACTTTTTGTTTGTTTTTAGTTAGAACATTCTCTCAAGTCAATGCTAGTTTTAACGATTGGTTTAGAGAGTGAGCATTTCAAAAGAAGATCTGAATAGGAAAAATTAACAATTGTCTAGGAATAGCAGTTGAAAATGTGTTTTCATATACTCTGTCAGGGAGGCTTTACTATTACTCCGTCTTTAGGTATGAGAATAAAGAGGTTTAAAAAAGTTAACTTCTTTGTTCAAAACCTCATAATCATTAGGAAGCAGTTCTGAGGCAATCATATTTCATATCATAAGAACATAATTTTAATATATCTCACCCTAGAGTGTTTTAAAAGTTACTTCTTTAAAATATATATGATACTTGAAAATAAGAGGCTAAATGACATAGATTTAAAAATCAGAGATTAAAAAAAAGAAAACATTACACAAACGGGGATGTCAACAATGCTAGCTGCTAAAGAAATTTTTTCCTGAGAAAAAAGATCAATTCAGTTCGAGAGAAGTGTGTAGAGAACTGGGGTTTAGAAGAATTTAGTGGGATAAAGAAATTGCTTAGCGGAACAATCTAGAAAAGAAACATAAAGAATATCATGAGGGAGCCAAAGTCTAGTTTTATTTTGTCAGCTTTTATTTCTGACTGCTTACAGTTAAGGAACTATGCTGAGCTATCCTTTATTTGGGATGACTTGTATTTGGTATGCCTGGGACGGACCCCTGACTTAACCATGCTCAATGCTGGAACAGCAACTCAAAAACGAATAACTGGAGTTTGCCATTTTTGACTTGTCATTTCATATTTTTAATGGATCGAGCTGGAATAGAGCTAAACAATTTCCAAGTGACAAGTTCTTTCCCTAGAAGAGAAATAATTTACTCAGAGGATAGGGCACAGCAATTTCTGGAACATCATTGTAAAACCAGTTTTCTTTTTAAATTGTCTTTCAAAGTGAATTTTAGGGCTGAGAAGTTACTTTTCAGATTTTTTTAAAAGTAAAACTAGGCATTAAAAATAAGTAATTGATATTGCTGGTTATAAAAAAATAACACATATATAGACATCTGACCTCATTTAGCCCAATTAAAACTAAAAATAACAAAAGCATGTATAAAAATCTTAATTACTATAAACAATATTTTGTGTCCATGTTGATATTAAGGAAAATTTGTACTTTAGGAGACAAATTTACACCTGAAAAGTATCAGACTTTGGGTTAAATCTTATAACTATTCCTTAGTTGGTTCCTCTATGGAACACAGAATGTATTAATGACCATGAAATAAGTATGTAGTAAAAGTGGAGAGAGTCCTTTGTAAAGTGTGAAGTGTCACTAAAGTAACTGTTGTTATTATTATTACCATAATCAATTGTTCAAGAAAACACAGGAAGACCACAGTTCACCTTGGTTTATTTTTCATGTGCAATATTTGACAGTGAGCAATTTTCTTCTGGGTTATTTTTTTGATAGAGTAATGACACTGCTCTAAGGTCTTTATTGCATAATAATTTTTGCTTTGCAACACAAGAGTCATAATAGAAAAAGAATCCTTTTACCTGCTTTACTTTGCAGTTAAACTCTTTAACAAAGGTTTATTAGAGTGATTTCTACTTCTGCAACTGCAAACCTGTATGTAAAAAAAATTTAGAGTATAATATTCTGTATTGAAAGCATGCTAATTGCTCAAACATATTAGTTTGTTTTATTTCCTAAACATATGGCCTACTAATGAGTTAGCCATGTATATTATACAATGCAAACTAGTAGTTGATGGATACATTGTTAAAAGCCAATTATGTCACTATACATTCAAAGTAGGGAAAAGAACCGTTCTTTCTTCTTATACAACCTACCAAGGATCCGTAACTTTACTTTGTACTGTACTGTCCAGTAATATCTAATTAGTCCATTGCTTAGGAAATAGGCAGAAAACTGTTAAACGTATCTTGGTGACATAATGCATTTATCTGTTTCATTTTTTGCCAACACAGAGATAGCAAGAACATAAATGTATACATGTGTCGTTCAGAAGCCATTTCAGAAGAGGCAAAGTAATTGTTTTGCCCAGAGAAGCATTTAGTGAATAGTCAGCTTCCATTGTTGTGTAAAAGTCAGTTTTACTTTTTCCTTTCACAACTTACTGATCCAGAATAACTACAAAAATCTCCTTTGAGTTGGTCAGATTTCTGAGCTGAAATAAATGCCCTTGGGAAAAGAAATAAAAGCTCCAAGATGATTTCTAAAATTGCTTTGCTTGCCTGTATAAGCTGCATTCCAAATTCTGTTGAATATCTACGGATATTATTGTTAGAGAGATAATTTTAAGGTTTACCAGCTTACATTCCTATAACAATATCTACTCAGACCAAGGATTCATTAAAATATCTAGGAGGCCCAAATTTTGAAGATGATTAATTCTACTCAGTGTATGTTTTCTGTCATTTACATAGTAAGTTACAAACAGTCTCTGATAATCTCTGATATACTGCCAACTATTATGTACTCTGAATATTACTTCAATATGTGAACTATCTATTTACCTGGGATTGTCCCAATATAGACAACACTTTGTACTACACTAGTGGAAATGAGTTTTTTCCTTTACTGTTTATATGGAGAGCCATTCATTCAACATTATGTACTGATAGAATCATATTGGTTGACAAAACATACATTACTCCATATTTTACTCCATCTTGAAGCTTGAGCCGTTATCTTAATTGGTCACTGAAGTAGAAGTAGCCATTGGGTTCTCATTTTATTGTGATGCATCTTTTTTTTTTCTTGTTCCTTTTATTGTTTTGACCCAAGGTTAACAAATACAAGAGACAGCCTAAATGGAAAGATTAATTTAATTTTAATGTATTCTAGGTATTAGATATTTCTGCTCTGCTGGGTATGAAGTAAAAACATTAAAGGAAAATGAACACTTTGAAATACTGTTTCATCATGCATTTTGAACCCTCAAGGTACTAAGGGTAATAAACCAAAGATGAAATCCAAATGCATTAATGACTGTACCATATTTGATATCATCTTATTTGTTCTTTGGATGGTCTACTTGATGTCAGAGAAAAACAAATTTTTCAAAGCATGAAAATTTAGGTTTGATATTTTGTGAATATTGTTTTAATGGGGCTTCTTTTACTAAAGTACCCAAGATTTGAAACAACCAAAGTTACTTTAAAAAGCAATGGGGTTTATCCTGGAGCCAACAGGTAAAAATCTATAAAGACAAGTTAAAAAAGATTAAGTGCTCTCTTGGGAAGGACATAATTAAGAAAGATTTCACTGAAATACACAGAACTGAACATGATAGAAATAATGTCAAGCAGACTATTTTTCCACTTAAAGAAGATAACAAGAAGAGAGTTCAGGAATGGGACTGGGGGGAACGGAAATTCAAGGCAGATGTCAGGAAATACTTTTTCATAAAAAGAATCACAAATACTTGAGGAAGAAGGCTCGATAGAAAAGCCAAAGGTGAAATGAAATCATTGGTTGTAAGGATTGAGGAAACTTTAATACACATTTTAAATATGGAGTATAAATGTGGAGTATAAAAACAATTATTTTGTAGTTTGACATTGCTCATTTTTACATGCAATTAAACACAAGCCCAAAATAAACAAAAAGTCATGCAAATCAGAGACAAATTATAAATTATAAAAACTGGCAAAAGGGAGAGAGTACCAGTTTTACTAAATAAATTTTTTGACGCACTACAGGCAAATCACTCATTCAACAAAGTGACTCTGAAATTGGCCCTGTCCTGTGTCTTCCGAGTGACTAGAGCAGTGACTCTAATCAAGCAACAACATTCTAGTTCTGACTTTTCTTAAATATATGTCACTTAAAGTCACAGGAGCATATACATTGTGAGAACTGCTAGTATCCTAAAGATCATTAGATTCACTTCTTTAAATTTACAGAAATGTAGTGAATACTTACTAAATTGTAGAGCCAGACCTCAAAATCAAAACTTTTAACAACTCCTTATAACTTCCTGTCCTAGAGGAATTCAGAGCCAGCAGGTCCAAGACCCATTTTTTTCCATTTCTCTCAAACTGTCTTTGACCTTCTATTTGCACATTTCTATTTGCACATTTCTATTTGCACATTAGCGGTTGCTCAGAAGTTCTCATTCTCTTTAATGGGAACTAGTATTTTACAAAACATATTCTTGAACTTCGTCAATAGAATTAGGAGCTACTTAAATTTTTTAAATGAACAAAATTTTAAAATATTAGGTCTTGCTGGTATTTCCATATCATATTAATATCTTAGAGTCTTAATCACTTTGATTTTATAATTATAGCTCTCTTTTTGTCCATTAAAATAAAGATTTCTAACAATATTGAATATCTGTAATTATTTATTTTCATCTCAATGCACACAAAATATTTTCAGAATAATAATACCAACCTTGCAACTAGCAATGTCTTATAAATGCATTTGAAAGCTATTTCTTTGTTTTGGGATACATTTCATTAAGTATGCAAATCCACATCACTGTTCCAAAAAGCACTGAAACTTCCCCTGCGAGGATACAGTGGGAAGATACTATCCATGACCTGAAAGCAGGCTCTTCACTGGATATGGAATCTGCTACAGCCTGATTTTGGACTTCCCAGTCTCCAGAACTATAAAAAATAAATCTGTATTGTTTATAAGTTTAAAAAAGCACTTGAAGTAGTTATTTTCATAATGTATTATGTCAACAACTAGAAAAAAAGACACATTTACTTGTATAGTTGGGCTTTCCACTTTTAGGGACTATTTTTCCAATGGGTTTTTCTTTGCCGTTCTATTTTATTTTTTGGATATTGAAAATACTTTATTATTCCAAAGTCAATCTTGAATAACAAATAAAATTCAGAAAAATGCTCTCATCTTGGCCCTTCCCCATGCACTACTTTCACACAAAGATAATGATTTGTTATTATCTTTATACCAAAACGTTACTATTTGCAAGCTGGAGGAATTCTATATAGCATTGCAATAACTCTACCCATCTGGTTGTCAAAACCCGAAACCTGAGAATCATTTTTGTCTGTAGTTTGGTTTCTTTTCTTAGAGTTCTTGAACTGTTCTTTCTGCAACCTATGCAATATTTTTTTCCTGATCACAAAAAAGAATCATCAAACTATTCTCTTGCCAGTAATCATCATTTCTCCCTCCAAAATATTTTCTACATAACCTAGAAAGGTATTTCTTTTCTAAAATTTAAATTGTACACTGTTATATCTTTCATCAGTTATACACTGCCTACATAGCCAGGATTCAAATTCAGATCCTCAGACTAAAACTTAAATCCTTTTTCTATTACAAATATTTGCCTTCCTAAGTCTAAAATGTCTTAATGCCAAATAGCTTGCTGAATCACTGTCCTTTGTTATTGTTTTATGTTCCAAGAAAAGCAAACATCGTTTCTATTACTTAAAATTATATAATTATATATTATTTGAGGAAAACAGTGCCATGGAATAACAAAAATGGCCTTAATGAGATTTAAGGCAATAATGTAGTTTTTATTTTAGTTAGGTACTTCACATTTGATTATAAAATTAGTAGGCATAACTCTAAAAGATAAAAGTGTCACTTTCCAGCCACTAATCTACAGAGTTTCTTAAATTCTTAGTATGTCACAGTTAGAATAGACACTAATGAATTCAGATTATTTGGTCCTAACTCTAAGACCTTAAGTAACATTCAGAAAAACTGAGATCTCACATAGATATGGTGATGGATAATAAAGTTAGGATGCATGGAACTCACTAAGAAAACACTTCTTGCATACTTCCTATATACTTCTTTGATACATTTAATATCTTGTAATTGAGCCTTTACCAAGAGGGTCCTAGTGAGTAGAACTATTACCTATTTCACATAACTGATGATTTATGAAACACAAATATTTGTGGGTCTTTGATTGAAAGCCATAGTCTAATACCTTATTTTAAAAAGGCATAGTTTTGTCTGATTAACTGTGATATGTTTGTATATATTTACTATTCATGGAGCTTTTTAAATCAAGAAATGAAGCCTTATGTTAAAGAACTTTTTGGTGTTTAATTGTAACTGTTCTAACTAGACAAAATCCTTGGACAACAGCTTAGTTATGAGTCAATTTCCCTCTGTAAGTGCAAACCATGTTCACCTAATGTACTTTGGCTTATAAAAATTAATAAAATATCTATTCTGCAACCATATTACATACTTGGTGAACATGCAATAACTATATGTTAATTACACAGCCAAATTTCATTCATTCAGAAAAAATGGACTAATGATTCAATTCAAGTCACTATGTTAGTCTATGGAGTATAGAGGACTTCAAAATAAGTAGAACTGCATTACTATTTTTAAGAAGATTCAAATACAGAAAGGTAGACTGCATGATAGTAATTATTGTGCAAAGTAGTATCCAATAAATGCTCTGAAATTCCCTCTCCTAATCCCTCTGCCCCACAGAATAGCTATAAGGAGAAAATAAAACTTGTTAGGCATTTTATGAAGGTTTTAGTTGGGATTTTAGTCATTAAACGGAGGGCTTAAGAAAACCACAGGATATGATGTCCGGAGGGAGGAGCTAAGGAATGGATGAGGAACTAGAGTCCTATAACAGTATTACAGGAGAATACTGCAGGTCAAAGAGGCCTATTCCATTGATTGATTATGGATGTCAGAGAGCGAATGATATACGCGTAGTTGTCAGGATAGGAGACGTTCTTGAGTAAAATGTTAACTCAGAAAGTGGACTGATTATGGATCAGCCAGTCTTTATATTCCAAATAAAATTTCAGTATGCTATTCTCAGTCTTGTTAAAATGAAAATCAGATGTGAACCTTCATGGCTTGCTAATAAGTCTCTCCCAGAAAAGGGTATATCAATAGCTGTGAAGGATTTACCCTACATTCAAGTTAGCAAGTTAACATGCTCTGATTTCATAGATGCTGGCAGAAAACGTGAAAATCTTAGGACCGAGACAAAGGACAGAAGGATTCACAATAACAGCAGTAGCAAGAGATGTCAGTATTTTCTCGAGCTGGTTCCTCAAGCCTCAATTCCTGCAGAAAGACCATGATATTCTAAATTGAGTGTTTAGTGAGGATCTTGGCATTAAGTTCAATTATGTGTATTATAAATAAAGTTCCACAGGTAATTTTGATTTGTAGTCTTTGATAAAAACAATTCAATAAAGGGTGAATTTCAAAAAAGTTGTTAAGTTAAAATCACATTGGAAATATAATGATAACGACCTAAATTTCTTTTTTTTTTTTTTGAGTTGGAGTCTCACTCTGTCACCCAGACTGGAATGCAGTGGCCGCTCCCGGCCACCGCAGCCTCGACCTGCTGGGCTCCAGCGATCCTTCCACCTCAGCCTTCCAAGTAGCCGGAATTACAGGCGTGCTACCACGCCCGGCTGATTTTTTTATTTATTGTAGAGATGAGGTCTCGCTGCCCAGGCGGGTCTCGAACCCGCGGGCTCAGGCAATTCACTCACCTCAGCCTCCCAAAGGTGCGGGATTACAGGCTGAGCCACCAAGCCCGGCTACGACTTAAATTTCTATTGTATCTTTTGTGTCCAGCACCAGGTTAGAATTTGAAGGAAAACTCAAATGACATCCACGTTTCCTAAAAATGTTATACTATAACTGGAAATATAAAAATACAAGCATAATTCAGAGAAAAGTTAAGCACTTGGATTTCAGATTTAAAGTATGGCATGTACATACAATGTATTGTTTTAATTTCTAAAATAATATATCATATTGAAACTGATTTTCATGTGTCATAGAAGCTTTTTCAGCGTTTGATTAATTTATGCATATTTGTACTCTATATATAACGAGGGGCAATATACAAAGTGGTTCCAAGTACACAACCTAGAGCCAAAGTATCATAGCTGAAAGCCAGCTGTTTGTCTTAGGATAAATTACTTTAATCTCTCTAGTCCTCTAAATCCTCATCTTTAAAATTAGCATAATAATTGCATGTACTTCCTGGATTGGCACGAAGATTTAAAAAGTTAGCAGACCCAAAATTATTTAAAAAGTGTTTGTGACATAGTTCCCCCTTGGCATGTTTAACTTTTATTATTGTTTCCAGGCACCGAATCGCCATGCCATGTGCTTGTTCCCCATCAAAGCACATACATGTAATTGTTTATTTACCTCACTCAACTTATTGCTAGATTGTAAGCACCATAAGATTAGGTACCATAATGAAGGTATCATGTCTGCAATACCTGTGCAATGTCACATCTGCTACAGCCAAGTTATACTTACTTACGGGGCAGAGGAAGGGAAGAAAGAAGGGAGGAAAAAAAGGAAGCAACAAAATGAATGAAGATGGTCCCTCTCATTTTATTAGGAAAACAGACGTGCATGCGGTTACATAAAATACAGTTGCCTTGTTTTGCTGAGGAGTAAGTAAGGGAGGAGGAACAGGGATATCTATCCTAGGAGGAAGAGACTTGTAGAGGTTTGAGGGACGAGGGGTGGGAGGGTATTCTGGCTAGAGGAAGCAGCATAAACACAGAAACGGAGGCGTTAAAAGACATCGAATCTGAAGGGGGAAATGAGTTCACTTTGGCTGCAATATTTCGTTCATGGGGAAAATTGAATACCATACAAAGCTGCGGTGGTAAATTAGGTCCAGACTTGGTAGGACTTGGAATTTTTTTTAATTTGAGATGAGTTCAGGTTTGTTCTTGTGTTTGGATTTGTATTTATTGCTTGCGTATTTCTTTATTTTACATGTCAGGTATTGTACAGTTTTTTTTAAATAAAAAATTGAAGGCATTTAATTCTGCTAGATTTTGGTAAATGTGTATGGTAGCCATTTTTGTCAAAAGTAAGTATAGGTAGCATGTTTTATCACTCTGTCACTGGAAATTTGAGCCAGTCCCCGGGCTACAAGGCCCTCTAAATAATTAAGACGTAACTACAGGGCTGTGACTCAGTAAATCATGGTGCTAGCCCAAGGACTGAAAAGGACCTCTGGTTTTCTAACCCCCAGCCACTGCTGAATCCTTTCTACAACATCGCCACCAAGTGGCCATAGAACCCCGAAGGGAGGCGCTGGCCCGAGTGAGAGAATGATTGACTCTACAAAGAAAACCGTCGTGAGTCAAACTCTAAAGGTAACCGAGAATAAGTGTTTAAGTTAAAACATGTGTCGGTGCATATCATGAAGTCCCCCAATTCTTAAAGAAGACTCATTCCTTTTTCACACAGAGTTGGAAGATTCGGTTGGAAACAGTTATTTTCTAACCTTCAAGAATATTCATTTTTAAATATTTCTTTCCACACACAGTCTTTTGGACCAAAGATAGGAAACGAAAAGGAAGCCAGAGATTAATGTATGAAACAGAAGTACAGCAAAGGCAAGTAGGAAAAAAGGAAAGGAACCCACACACTGAAGATGGCATGGTGCGTTGCTATTCATCTTTGCTTTTAACTTTTATTTAAGGATGAGCACCACTTTGTTATAAAGTATTTATTAGTGTTACAAGTAATGTTAGATCAGCTAGTGTTTTTTTAATCAGCACAAGCAATAAACACTAGGATGTTTAGAACACTTGGCAAGGTATAAGTAGAATTTGAAATGAGTTGAAAGGAATAATCACAGATAATGAGGTTTGTGCTGTTTGTTCCTAAACGTACAGCGTTCCGTCTTCTTAGGCCAACTCAATGTTCAGCAAGTAATTCTATTAAGCTGATGTTACAAATCCTTGTCGGTCTCATAAAGCAACTACAATAACAAAAACAAAACTAAATGAAATACTTGAGTCAACAGTGAGCTCAAGCAAAACTCTCTGTGGATAAGAAAATATAAATTATTTACCTTACAAGAACAGCAGGTAATAATCTTCATTCTTTTTCTCAATAAAGACAGAATTGTTTACTAAGAAAAAAGATATCACCTCTGGAATGCTCATTCTTGGGTATCTTTTTTTCTAAATTATTTTCATTATAATAGGGCAAACGATTAAACCATCGGTAGCTAAAAATGTGGCACCAAGATATTTCATGTCCAAATGGTACTGCCCAAATTCTACCCCTTCACCTATCTCAACACTATTTTTGTTCATTTATGTCACACACACGCAGGCACATACACAGACACACACTTAAAGGATTTAATGTATAGTTGAATGACTTAGGATGAAGAGAAAATAAGGGAGGAAAAATTATAAAACCAGGCCCGATAGCCCTACCAGGTGGTCCAGTAAAGGTGCTAAAAGCAAGAGATGACCATTAGATGAACTTAAAAATAGGCCCTAAAGCCTTACTCCTCCGACTCAAGGGACCATAATTATCGTCATTTCAAAGATGCTCATACATTGTCTGTGTCTCCACTCCCTGTGGCTGCCACCCGAGGTCATTAGAGTCCTTTACTGCAGTTTGTCAAGATGATTGGACGTTGTTCTCAAGCATCCCTGCTGATAACGAACATCAGCTTGGCTTTTAGGACCAGGTGAGGGGCAGGTGCTGCAGCGATGGACTCATTTTTTCCTTTGGTTCTATGTGGAGACACACCTCCTAGAGCTGGCCTCCTTCCTGGAACCACTCGCGATGTGTCTGTAGTTATTACGAACAGAGTAATTGCACACAATTTAGCTCTGGATCCAAAGGTTTCACAACTGGGTCTAAAAACATTCCCTTTTCCATCCATGAGGTTGGGAGCTTTGTCTTTTTACATCTCAGGCTTTACTCTTGAATCTTGTCACATTACTACCAAGTTAGATTTTTTTCTTTAGTTTGTTTCTTTTCTCTTTTGAAGGAGGAGTTGGACAGATGTTAAGCGCAATATAATCAATGCCTCAATGTTCTGAAAAATAAATCTCTACAATTTCAACTCAGTTGATTAACGGAAAGATATCTTAAAGGTAACTTGTGGTCAAATATAACTGAAGATTTGATAAAATTTAACTACAGACAAAAATGTAATAGTATCGATGTGGCTTTGATCACAGCACCACATCTAAATACAGGCCTTAAAAATATCCGTGACTATGTGCCAAATGATAAAAGTCAACTATACAACATTTACCACCGTTTAGGACTTAATGTAAATATCAACCATTGCTCCAGGAGTTTACACAAAATAATGCACCTACCCTTGCAAAAACTCTGAGGTAAAAATGACCTAGGGCAGGAGTGATTACTAGGTGACAAATCAGGAAACTGAGGCACAGAGACATTACATAATTTGCCTAAAGGCCTACAGCTGGTGAATGGTAGAACCCGAATTCACACACACCCTTCAGTCTGGCTCCATTAGACTATTCTGCTTCTCAGAGGGGTGTAAAGTTTTTATATGTCAATATATTTTCAGTACCGTATTAGGTTTTTGGTTCTATTTTATTATCAGTTTTTGAGCCCAGACCTATGCAATTGTAACCTTGGATAGTACTTAATGTGAAACTTAATATTTTTAAATATGTGTGTATGTGTATGCATATATATATGTATGTGTTTATATATGTGTGCGTATATATACATATATACACGTATACATATATACACGTACACATGCATACATATATACACATATACATACATACGTGTGTGTGTGTGCTTTTTTCTTGAGTTGGAGTCTCACTCTGTCTCCCAGGCTGGAGTGCAGACACACTCACGGCCACCGCAGCCTCCAGCTGCTGGTCTCAGGCGATCCTTCCGCCTCAGCCTTCCAAGTAGTTGGAATTATAAACATGCACCACCTTGCCCAGCTAATTTTTTTTTATTTATCGTAGAGACAACATCTCGTCGAGTTGCCCAGGCTGGTCTCGAATCCCTGGGCTCAGGCAATCCTCTCGCCTAGGCCTCCCAAAATGCTGGGATTACAGATGTGAGCCACCCCCTTGGCATATATATGCTTTTTTTCCCCCTCTATGCACTTTTCTAAATGTGTATTTCATTTCACGATTTTTTTAAAAATTTATTTTAAATATGTGTGTACATTTCAGGGTTAGGTATACAAATGTTCATTTTAAGAATGTTACTCAGCTGTTGCTGAGTTTAACTCTGGTGTGTCCATGTGGCTTTTTGAGCTATAACCACTATATTTCCCAGTTTTGATCTCCTCCTCTACCTTGAGGAGGCAAATCTTCTGTCTCTCCAATTTACTTTCTAAATAAAGTATATTTTCCAATCTAAAAAGAAAAAAAGAATGTTACTCAAGTTTTTAAATATCTTAAGGTGATTTAGATAGACTGACAAAACAATAAACCAGAATGAATCCTAGGTATGAAGTGGGAAGCCATTTTAACACTTTGAGACTTGCTTTCTTCATTTATAAAATTGGGATTTCCACATAATTTGTTTTCCCAATCACAAATGGAACCTGAGCATGAATACGATTTCATAAGCCAAGATGGTCAAACTCCCTTAAGAAACAATGCTGCATGAAGTAGTATCTGAATTGGTGGGACACCTCCCAAAGGATTCGGCCTCATTTTTTTTCTCAGCCAGTCAAGTACATGGACCATGGACATGTGCTTCCCTGAGATGCTTGCCAAAAAAAAAAAAAAAAAAATGTGATCGTGGGACCTCTACTTTGCCCTACTCCATCAAAACCCGTGGACATTTGGCACCAGAATATGCATTTTATAAAGCTCCCAGGTGATTTGTATATGCTAGAATCTGACAATCATTGCTCTTGAACAAACCTTGGTTCTTCAACTTACTGACACATTCAAATCACCTGGGAGCTTTGAAGAAGTTGAACCAAGTAAATGAGAATTGCAGGTGGGCATGGAACCAGAGCATCTGATGTTGTTTTCACCCAACCTGGGCATGTCACCTGTACTCTCAGGCCTGAGAACCACCACCTGCCTTCAAGTTCATAGAAAGCCATAGAAGGGAAGTACACTCATTCTGATTTCAATAATCTAGGAATGAGTATCACATATATGAAAATTAATCATATTTGCCAGGTGATTCTTTCCAATTTGTGCAAACGTTAATGTTGAAATGCATGTTCCAGTCTTTCTTTCATGAGGGTAACTACCCAGGAAGCCACTGTGCTGATTTCTACTTCACCAATATAATGGAGTATCCATGGTCCAACACAATCATATAATGGTACGATTGATTACATGGCTTTGGGGTGGTTTATAATTGTGTTTGTGGAGTTTCCTGTCCTGACAGAATATGAACAAACAAGGGAATGAAATGCTTTTATATACCCTAATCTTCGAGTCCCAGTTATGATCCTGAGACTTAAATACTATACATGAGTGAGGCTATACAGCCCGTTAAAGCACCTCACTCTTTCCATATGGAAATGCTTTACTTAAAACTGTTCCCTAGCGACAAAGAAAAACAGAGAAAATTATTTATAAAATATGTTAGGATTTTTAGAGACATGCTGCATACTGTATACTCAAGTGACAAATCCGAATGGACTGTGATGACCCAAGACTTTAATTTTGTGATTTTGGCTGACACTAACATCTGAACTTCCCAGTTCAGCAGATGCTAGTTCAGCAATGTAATAAGGCTAGATGCCACACTTATAGAATTTATTTTGGGGAAATTGATTTAAACCTTTTAATCCTTGGAAAATATGATATTACACTCTCAACTTTGAAAATAAAACAATGTGTAGTAAGATAAATATAGAAATGCACAACAATCATGAGTGGGTCTGAAGAACCAATTGAATAGAGACATGTCCCTGCGTCACTCTAGTGAGCAAAAGCAATAGATACTTGGAGATAAAAGTTGATGAAAATAAATCAATGTTCTGTTTCCTTTATCAACAAAACTTTTCCATAAGAACGTCAGTTGATTCTAACAGTATGCCTTGTAATGAAGTTGATTTACATTCTGGGGCAAGTTTCTTGTCTCGTCAACGACCAGTAACAAACAGTTCATAAACTTGGTAGCCATCTAAGGATTAGATTTCGAGGAGCACTGCTTAACATATTGATAGAGAAAAGTAAATAATGGCATTGTGTGGAGAAATATTACTGTGGTTTCTAATAATTATCTCAGCTAGAAAACTTTAAGATTCGTGTCAGATTTCAAAATAATCCTAGGGAGGAGGGCCTTACACACAACTGAGGACAAATAAAATTTCCTTAGCCAACAGAGATACCCGTGGACTTAAAAGATCCTGCAGATGGTGCTCAAAAATCATACCCTGGAGATGGTGACATCAGCTTTATACGTGAGGTGAAAACCCAGTGGCCAGGATTTTGACCGCATGTGTTTCATGTAATGATAATAAAAAAAAACTTTATATACTGGATTGCATATTACATTTACTGTTAATGCAAGGGAAAAAAGCAACATAGTAAACAAAGCCAAAACCAATACGGGTGTGCTTAGGCAACGGTGTGTTTCCAAACACTTTGATGTTCCTTTTTCTCCATTTTACTTACCTCACATTGCTTCATGCCAGTGTGTACCTGTTCCCTGTCCTTAGGACTAATAAATCAATTATTCTTGTGATAACCAGGTATCTTATCTACCTACCCCATTCTCAACCACCGAAATCTTTTCACAGTGATAATATTGGACTCACAGTGCAATAGGACTACATTAGACACACCAAGGTAAAGTCAATTTAGTCAATTTGGTTATTACGTTTTAAAACTGCACCACTCAAAAAGCGTAAGTCCATGATGAGAGAAGGAGCTTGCTCTAGAAAATAAATCAATATACTGTTCTTTTATCAACAACATCTTTTCAGAAGAGTGTCAGCTGATTCCAACAGTGTGCTTTGTCATGAAATTGATTTACATTCTGGTGCAAGTTATCTCATCACTAACCAGTAGCAAACAGTTCATAAACTTAGGAGGATCTGAGGAAAAGATTTTGAATAGCACTGCTTAAAGTATTTATTTACATATATGATACATGTTTGGGGTTGAATGGCAACCCTCAAAAAGTCATGACCCTGTCCTAACCCCCAGAACTTATAAATGTGACTTTATTTTGGTCAAAAGTGTCTTTACAGATGCAACTAAATTATGTATCTTAAGATGACATCACCTTGGAATATCTGAATGGGGCTTAATCAAAAGTATTTTTTATATGAGACAGAAGAGAAGACACGGAGAAATTGGAGAACACCTTGAGTAGACAGAGGCAGATTAAAGTGATGCAGCCATAAACCAAGGAACTACTGGAGTCACCAGAAGCCGGAAGACACAAGGAAAGGTTCTCCCCTAGGGCCACTGAAGGGTGTGTAGTCCCCAGAACTTGAAGAGAATATATTTCTGTTTTTTAAGCTACCCAGTTTGTGGTAATGTCTCACAGCAGCCCTGGGAAACTAGCATAATGCCCTAGCTTTTCATAGTAACATTGGCTTTTAAAAATAGCATCACATACCTCCCTTAGGAATATATTTTTGGGAATATAGTGAGTCCACTACATACGAACTTTCAAGTTGCAAACTTTCAAATATGCGAATGTACATCCACATGTCCAGTCACATAAGTTAGTTCAACATGTCAGGTGTACTTTTCAAGGTACTAAACTGTAAGATTAAAAATGTTTTCTTTGTTTTTTGTGCTGTTTGGTCTTATGTGTTATTTGTGTAAAAATTATCATAAACTTATTACAGTTCAGTACCATGTAACCAATTCTATTAGTTGAGTACCTAGGCTAGCTTTGTTGGACTTATGAGCAAATTGACTTATGAACGTGTTCTCAAAACTGAACTCATTTGTATGTAGGGGACTTGCTATATTACATACATATATGTATTTCAAGAAGAATGATCCAATAAGAATTAAAAAGTAAAGATTGCAATTCTTATTTTAAACTAAAAAATAATCAAACAATGAACTCTCTTCATTTAGCTCAAGTATACTTAATTGTCTGCAAAACACTTAAGAATTACATTAGCCACCTATCACAAATATCTCTAGCATATTTTTGGAAATGAAAAGAACCTTATCTCTTTTACAGCAATTTCAGGCCATGAATTATAATAAGAAGAAATTAAATAGGGAATTTGTGGTATGTGTCCAATATTTCTGAGTTTCAAAGGTTTGTTCTGACCCCTGCATACATATATACATATATTTAAGCATGTAGAAATACAAATACATACCCTGATATCACTAGGGGTAAAAATTGAGGCGAAATCAGCATGTGAGCTAATAATTTATGTGCAAGAAATTCCCTCAGTACTATATTTGCAAAAGCAAATTGATTTGGAAAATAATTGGGAGAATACACTCTAATTAGCCCAACCACTTTGTTTTGTTATTTCTCTTTAAAAATACTTTGAATCTCATCACAGGGAACCACCGTCTACAGTCTCTGGATTTCTAATCCATCAGGAATCAAACCCTTTCGGGGTCTCTCACCAATATCACTTTTCCTTTTCTCAAAGCAGTTATTCTACAATTCACTACATGCAGTTGCACCTGCATGGTATATTCACATTCACTGTTGGAACTGCCAAAAAGCGACTTAGCGTTACCATGTTTCTGTTAAAATTAGCCGGGCTCTTTCTGTCTGGGAAACATCTGCTTTGAGTGATACTGTAGCAGCTGTGATGATCTAATAGTAAACTAAGCACTTCAGCATTCAATTGTACAAAAGGGGCTTTGAGGAGAATGATAAATGACCTAAATTAGATGACGATTTTTAAGTACCTAATTTTAACCTTGCCCATAATGAATGCTTTTGCCTCAATCCTCTTTGCACCTGTCGCTCTTGGAAAGAGCGGCTAAAATACGGCTGCTTGTTGTTTGGTTCAAGTCGCTTTCGCAACAGAGTGTTCAGCAGGGCTTGGAACAGTGGGACTGACCAGCACGCGATGACTTTAAAACCTCTCTTCTTTTTTGCCCTCCCATTGCCTGCAAGTCTTAAAGGGCAAAACTTCTTTCAGAGGTGCACGTATGCTGCAGAAATAAATGTCATTATATAAAACTACATATCATCCTGAAGAACTTTCGTATTAAAAAAATTTTTTTTGAGTCAGTGTCTCACTTTGTTGCCCAGGCTGAAAGGCAACGGCACGATCATAAGTACTTTGGCCTCAACCTGCTGTGCTCAGGCCATCCATCTGCCTCAGCCTTCCAAATAGTTGGAATTACAGGTGCATGCCACCGTGCCTGGCTTGTTTTTTTGATTTGTGGTGGAGAGGAGATCTGGCCATGTTGCCCAGGCTGGTATCGAACTCCTGGGCTCAAGCAATCCTCTAGCCTTGGCCTCCCGATGTGTTGGGGTCACAGGCATGAGCTACTGCGCCCAGCCTAAATATTTTATTTTTAGACTAACCAGTATTTTCTTTTCTCTAAAAGCTTTTACATACAGGGGAAAAAATGTTTTGATTTAATTTTATACTTACATAACTATATTTCTAGGTAAATATGTACCTAGATAAAATGTGATTATTGAGAGGGTACTTATCCATTCCTTTACAATTATAAAGATAATTGAATTCTAGTCTTCAAAAGCAATCCTTTTAACTTCACCCATACTCACTGTTTAATATTTTCATATGTTAATAAAATAATGAAATCTTGTTTTACCATCTTGGAAACAATGTGATAATAATATCCAGTTTAAAGATCTTCACGATAAGATCCCTGAAGCAAGATTCTCCTGTGACAGATAAAAGAAACATGATTCAGATAGCTTAACTACATGGACAGAGAGAAGTCTAAATTAATGCACAGGTTTGGTTTGCTTTTTATTAGTTTATAATATGCTCTTTCCATTACACACAATTGAGACAGGAAAGGGAGATCTTTCAGCCTAGTTTCAACTGGTTGGTCAAAACTCCATTCCTTCTATATGTGAAAAGTGTGGAAGAGGAAATAATTACCTCTACTTTCTCAGGGTCTCTAACTGAAACTGGGAATTAAATGAACGTAAGATAGAATAACAGGAGAAAGCATAGATATTTTTCCATGTGCACCCCTGTAGAAAAATGAAGGCTTGCAGAATTTAAGGCAAAACTTAAATTCTTTTTTTTTTTTTTTTTTTTGAGTTGGAGTCTCACTCTGTCGCCCAGACTGGAATGCAGTGGCCGCTCTGGGCCACCGCAGCCTCGACCTGCTGGGTTCCAGCGATCCTTCCGCCTCAGCCTTCCGAGTAGCTGGAATTACAGGCACGCACTACCACGCCCGGCTAATTTTTTATTTTTTATTTTTTTTTTATTGTAGAGATGAGGTCTCTCCTGCCCAGGCGGGTCTCGAACCCACGGGCTCGGGCAATCCACTCACCTCAGCCTCCCAAAGGCGCGGGATTACAGGCTGAGCCACCGAGCCCGGCTCTTAAATTCTTATGTAACAGGATGAACAGAGAATGGCAATTATGGAAAATTAACTAAAATGTATGAGGAGAAGAAAGGAAGACAGCAGTTATGTTAACAAGATCAGTTTCTAAAGATTCTTCTGTCTTTTCTCCCCATCTGGTAACAAAAACCTTTCTTCTCTCTTGGTACAGGGAGAGCACTCTGTCCCTTTCATATCGGCTGTTATTCAAGTGCCTTTAGCTCAAAATAATCCTTATGCCAGCCCAGCGTATTTTGTCACTCTTTAAAAGGCATAAAGACAGTCCATTCTTTGATTTTTTTAACTGAATTACTTTTTTTTTTTTTTTTGAGTTGGAGTCTCACTCTGTCTCCCAGGCTAGAGTGCAGTGGCACACTCACGGCCACTGCAGCCTTGACATGCTGGGTTCAGGTGATCCTTCCACCTCAGCCTTCCAAGTAACTGGAACTACAGGCATGCAGCATCATGTCTGGCTAATTTTTTGTTTTATTGAAGAGATGAAGTCCCATCAAGTTGCTCAGGCTGGTCTCGAACCTGTGGGCTCAGGCAATCCTCTCACCTCGGCCTCCCAAAATGCTGGGATTATAGGCATGAGCCACTGCTCCTGGCCCTGAATTACTTTTCCAAAATTATGAGGGTAGTACTCCAATATAAGAACTAGTAAAATAACACAAAGGTATGTAAGGAAAGTTAATATAAGCTCTTCCCAAATCTTTTCCATTAATCCCTATCCTCAATAGATAACCTATATTAAGTCTTCTCTCTACTCTAAAAATATGCATGCATATATATGTTTTTTAATGTGTCCTTTTAGGAAAATGTGTTAATACTGTAGACATTTTCAGCTTGCTTTCTCTCTTAGCAATGTATTATTATAATATCTCAGGTGCTATAGATAAATAACTCAACCACGTTTCCCAGTTTGGATCTCAACCAGCATCTACAACAACGTACGTGATAAAGGAGACCTGGGTTTCTGGTCCCCTGACCCTTGCTCTCTGGATGTATCCTAGAGCTTCATCCTGTGATAGCAACCCAGACAGGGGACCTAGAAGTTTCAGATGTTTGCCAGGGAAAGAGACTTCTACAAGTAACTCTACTTATATCTTCCTGCTTTTCGTGGTTACCTATTCAAAAGCATACACAGATGCTGTTCATCTTAAGATGGGGTTACACTGCAATAAACTCATTGTAAGTTGAAAACATCATAAGTCAAAAATGCATTTAATATACCCAACCCACCGGACATCACAGCTTAGTCTGACTTATCTCCAACGTGCTCAGAGCGCTTACATTAGCCTACAGCTGGGCAAAATCATCTATCACAAAGCCTGTTATATAATTAAGTGTTGAATATCTGATGTAACTTATTGAATACTGTGCTAAAAGTGAAAAACAGAGTGGTTGTGTGGGTACTTGAAATATGGTTTGTACTGATTGCATATCGCTTTGGCACCATCCTAAATTCAAAAATCGGAAGTCGAACCGTCGGAAGTCGAACCATTGTAAGTCAGAGACCTGATTTATCTTACTTTCTGATATTTAGAGAGCATCTTTTTTTAAATGGTTTTGTCTTTTCCTTTTAATTTAGATTAAGGGGATAATGTGCCATTTTGTCCCATGGGTGTATTGTGTGATGGTGAGGTTTGGTCTTTTGTTGAATTCATCACCCAAATAGTGAACATGGTACCCACAACAGGTAGTTTTTCAACCTTTAATCTCCCTCCCTATCTCCCCCTTTTGGAGTCCTCAGTGTCTATTATTCCCATCTTTATGCCAGTGTGTACCCAATACTTAGCTCCCACTTATAAATGAGAATCTGCAATGTATGGTTTTCTGTTTCTGCACTAATTAACTTAGAGCAATGGCCTCCAGTTGCATCCATGTTGCTACAAAGGATATTATTTCATTAGTTTTTATGGCTGTCTAGTATACCATATTGTATATGCACTATATTTTCTTTATTCAGTCTACTATTGATGAGTACTTAGGTTTGTTCCATGTCTTTGCTATCATGGATAGTGCTGCAATAAACATACAAGCACAAATGTCTATACATAAGATCTATATAGAAGATCATGTCATCTGCAAACAATTTGAATTTCTTTTTTCTGATTTGGATGCCTTTCATTTCTTTCTTTTGCATTATTGTTCTTGCTAGAACTTCCAGTACTATTAAATAAGAGTGGCGGATGTGTGTATCTTTGTCTTGTTCCAGTTCTTAGAGAAAAAGTGTTTCAGCTATTTCCCATTTCCCCATTCTCCATGATGTTGGCTACGCATTTGTCCTTTATTATGCTGAGGTGTATGTATCTTGTATACCTACTTGTTGAGAGTTTTTACTATAAAGCGATGTTGAATTTTAACAAATGCTTTTTCTGCACCCATTGAGATCATCATAAGTTCTTTATCTTTTATTCTAGTGAAGTGATGTATCACATTTATTTGTTTGCATATGTCGAAGCATCTTTGTATCCCTGAGACAAATTTCACTTGATCATGGTGTATTCTTTTTCTGATGTGCTATTTGATTCTACTGCTAGTATTTTCTTGAAGGTTTTTGCATCTATGTTCATCGGGAATATTGGCCTGCACTTTTATTTTATGTTTATTTTTGCTTTATACTTGCCTAATACTAGTAACAGGATAATTCTAGCGTGTAGAACGAGTGAAGAAGATTCTTCTACCCTTCATTCTTTAAAAACAGTTTGAGACGATTTTATGTTAGTTCTTCAAAAGTTTGGAAAAATTCATCAGTAAAGACATTCAGTCCTGGGGGTTTTTGTTGTTGTTGTTGTTATTGAGACACTTGTTATTACTGATTCAATCTGGTTACTTGTTATTGGACCGTGAAGGTTTTCTATTTCTTGTTTCAATCATGGCAGGTTATGTGTGTAGGATTTTATTCAATTCCTCTAGGTTTTCCAGTTTTTTGGTGTATAGTTCAAAATAGTTCCTAGTCATTTTTTAAAATATTTCTGTGGCATCAGTTGTAATATCTTCTTTTATTTCTGATTTCACTTGAGTCTTCTTTTTTCTTAGTTGCTCTAGCTAATGGTTTTTCAATTTTGCTAATCTTTTCAAAAAGCCAACCTGTTGTTTCGTTGATCTTTTGTAAATTGTGTCTCTACTTTGTTTGGTTCTGCTCTGATCTTTGTTATTTCTTTCTTTCTATGAACTTTGGGTTTCATTTGTTTTTGCTTTTTTAGTCTTGAGGTGCATTGTTAGCTTGTTAATTGGAAATATTTCTACTTTTTTGATATAGGCATTTATAGTTATAAAATTTCCTCTTAGTACTGCTTTTGGTGTAACCCACAGGTGTTTGGTTTTGGTATGTTATGTTTGTATTTTTATTTGTTTAAATAATTTTATAAAATTTTATTCTTATTCTTTTCATAGATCTATTCATTGTTCAGGTTAATGTATAATTTTCATATATATTTCATTTTCAATTGTCGATTTCTAGTTTTATTCTGAAATGATTGAGAAGACACTTGATATGATTGTTATTTTTAAAATTTTATTGAAACTTGTTTTGTAATCTAATGTATGATTTATCCTAGAGAATGTCCTGTCTCTTTTTATATTTTTTTAACTTTATGCCTATTTTTTGTGTGATAAAAGTATAGCTACTTCTGCTTTTTTTTTTTGCTTTTGTTTGCATAAAATATCTTTTTGCATTCTATTACTTTCAATCTGTGTATGTTTTTACAGTGAAATGAGTTTCTTGAAGACAGCCTATGATTGAGTGTTTTTGTTTTTGTTTTTGTTTTCAACCATTCAGTCAGTCTATATCTTTTATTTGGGGAATTTAAGTCATTTATAGTCAAGATTGTTATTTGTAGATGAAGACTTGCTCCTGTCAGCTTGTTGACTGTTTTGTATATTCTTTGTTCCTTTCCTCCTCTCTTTTTGTTTACCTTTGCAGTTTGGTGGTTTTCTGTGGTAATAATATTTTATTCTTTTTTTTTTCTCATTTATGTATCTCTTCCACCAGTGAGTTTTATACTTTTGCATGTTATCATGCTGATAGATACTGTCCTTTCACTTCTAGATATAGGACACATTTTTGTAGGGCCAGTCTAGGGCTGTTGAATTTCCTCAGTTTTTGCCTGACTGAGAAAAACTTTACTTTTCCTTTATTTCTGAAGAATAGTTTTGTTGAATATAGTAATCTTGACTCACAGTTTTATTTTTCCTCTCAGCACTTTAAACATAGCATCCCATTCTCTCCTGGTCTGTTAGATTTTTCCTCAGAAATATGCTGTAAGTCTAATGGGGATTCCCTTATATATAACTTGATGCTATTGTCTTATTGTTTTCAAAACTCTCTCTTTGTCTTTTACTTTAAGAGTGTAACTATAATGTGCCTTAAATAGGTCCATTTTGTGTTGACTGTATTTGGGGATCTCTGTGCTTTCTGTATCTGAATGTCTGTATCTCCCAAGACTTGGGAAGTTTTCAACTATTACTTCAATAAATAGGTTTCCTGTGCCTTTTCCCATGTCTTCTCCTTCTAAAATCCTAAAATGCAATCATTTATTGGCTTATTTGTGCTGTGTATGTCATGTAGGCATTCTTCATTCTTTATTATTATTTTTAATCTGGCTAAGTAATTTCAAAAGATGTCTTTAAGTTTGTAAATTCTTTCTTCTGCTTGATCTAATCTACTGTTGGAGGTCTCCGCTGTGTTTTTGTATCTTATTCATTAAATTCTTCATTTATACAATTTCTGTTTGGTTCTTGTTTGTGATATACATCTCTTTGTTGAATTTCTAATTCAGCTCATGAATTGTTTTCCTGAAATGTTTGTATTGTCTATATATGTTCTATTGTATCTCACTGTTTCCTTAAGATCATTATTTTAAATAGGTTTTAAGGCATTGTGCTGATTTCCTTTTCTTTGGGAGTGTGTTGCTGGAGGATTTTTGTATTTCTTTTGACCTTTCACGTTACCTTGCTGTTTCATGTTTATTTTGTTTCTCCATTGATACCTTCACATCTGGTATAAGAGTTGCCTTTTTTAATTTTATGAAGTAGCTTTTGTAAAGAAAGATTGTTTCTTGTACGTGTATTTAGAGTGTTTGTGGTGCTTTGACTTTGGTGATGGGTACGCACTGTAGTGTATTCTCCATATGAGTGTTTTGCCATAAACTACATCCGTGGTGTCTGCATAGCTTAAGCAGTAGGGGTTTGTGGAGGCTGTGGGAAGGTTTTGCTAGCATCAGGATTCTGGGCAAGCAAGTCTCTGGTCCCTCGGGCAGAATATGCAGGCACACCACAACCCTACCATTGGAGTATATAGCAGGCCCTGTGTGAACTGTTCTTGAGACCCCAGGGTAGAACACCTAGACCTCAGTCATAGTGGTGGCAGGCCTCAGGAGAGTTGATCCTTGAGTCTCTGAGCAGTGCATACATGCATGTGGCAGCCCTGTCCCTGGAGGGGTGATGTTGCTCTCCACAGCAGCAGTCCTAAGCGGGTGGCACTCAGGTTTGGGGGGAGTACTCATTTTAGCTTGCCATGTCCTGGAAGCAGCCTCCCTGATGTGCTAGAGTGTAGGATGGTGGATTGACTTGGGTACCACTGGGTCTAGCTAGTGTTGCAGTACTGAAACCCTCTTGATAGATGTAGGGCGTTGTCAGAAGGACTTCAGGGATGTGGAGATGCAGAGGCTACTGAACTTGAAAGTAGACGTACTTTTGGTGGTGGCTCCTTCCTCAAAATGGCATCATGTTGCAGCATCCTAAGTCTGAGAAAGTGGAGGAGATCCAGCATGGATTCCCTCTCTGGGACAACGCAGTCGTGTGGATTCCAGGCAAGTCCCAATGCTAGGCTCAGGGAATATGGCAGCTGAGTGGCTCCTCCATGGTCAAGATTGCAGGGTTGTGGTGGGAATGTGAGCTGCTGGGGTTCTCTTGCTTACATTTACCCTACGATGGGTAATGAGCACCTCTTGGCTCAGAGCTATTCCCTCTGTAGGCAGTCATTTTACATTTCTGTGCCTCAAAGGATCTATGTCATTTCCTTGCTGAATTCTAGTTTTGTCTTTTGAATGCTCTATTTACTGTGTAGTCAACTGTTTGTTGTCTTGGTTCTTCCTGACAGAGAAGATGAGTGTGGGGCCTCTACTCAGACATCTTCTTAAAAGTGGTATTTTTTTTTAATTGTTTCTTTGTAAACTATATAGTACCTTTTTAGTATAAATGATTTTAATTTAAATTCTACTTTTTCAGATATCGATACTGCAGCACTAACTTTATTCTTATACTACTCTTTTTTCTACATTTTCTGTACGTATTTCTGTATCAGTGCCTCAAAACTGCCTTCTTGTTAACTACTTATCCTTCAACTAAATCCAGTAAAGCAACAATTCTACTTCCTCACTGCCTAACATTTATCTCGTAATTGTATTTATTGCCTATCCTTCACAAAATCGACATTCCTTCACCTGCTCTAGTACTTTAGTCTGAAAGGTATTTCTAGAAGGGTGCTTCTATTTAAATGTTTGCATGAGTGTACACATAGGTGTGCTTATTTTTTTTTCTCCCTACGCACACACTTTCCAGGGTGGTGGTTTAAGTATTCTCTATCTGGCCTAACATGGTCCCCAGTTAAGTTCCAGGTATAATATTGATACCTCGAGGCTGTGATCATCTACCAAAATGAAGCAGATCCATTTAAGAGCCTTGGTATGTCCTTGTCCAGATCTTACAGTCACGGTCCTCTCTCCTTCCTTGTGCCATCCTAGAAGTAGATCTGTGAGGGCCACAGCATTCAGTCATGGTTGCAGTTTCTTCTTCTCCAGAAGCTCTTCAGATTCTGGTTTCAGGTGCTGACTATGGCTTTTGTCTCCCACCAAATCAGAGGAGTTTTGTCCTTGCTACCACATAGGAATCGAATTTTGACAGTTCATGTCCTAGAGTCAGGTATTTTTTATTTCTGCTGCAGGTTTCCTAGTCCACAGACATGTTTATATTGTGTCAAAACATGATTATATCTTCCTTTTAGAATTAAAAACTTGCATTGGGTTTTAAAACATTACAAGTTACAATGTAATTTTAACTAGAAGGCTTCAATTAGCTTACATTCTGCCTCGACGGCATATATTTATAAATGTCCTTCCTCGGTTTTGAGCATGCAAGGAATCAAATCAGGTTTACATATAAAATATGTCTTAGTGTTACTCAT
The DNA here is from genome assembly GCF_000164805.1 of Carlito syrichta. Lineage (NCBI taxonomy): Eukaryota > Metazoa > Chordata > Mammalia > Primates > Tarsiidae > Carlito > Carlito syrichta. The sequence continues at coordinate 558,361 of NW_007249733.1, read as the reverse complement.
TTTAAGACCTTGCTGCCTCAAAGCATGTCTTCATTCAGAATAGAAATATATAACACAATGTACCACGTACCTTTTACTTTTTACTTTGAAAAATGTATTCTTTCTTTCTTTTTTTTTTGAGTTGGAGTCTCACTCTGTCGCCCAGCCTCGACCTGCTGGGCTCCAGCGATCCTTCTGCCTCAGCCTTCCAAGTAGCTGGAACTACAGGCGCGCGCTACCACGCCCCGCTGATTTTTTATTTATTGTAGAGACGAGGTCTCGACAAGTTGTCCAGATGTGTCTCGAACCCGCAGCCCCAGGCAATCCACACGCCTCGGTCTCCCAAAGTGCTGGGATTACAGGCTGAGCCACCGAGCCTGGCCTGAAAAATGTATTCTTACATATTATAGCCTTGAATAGATGGTAATGTTAAAGCTATTTGGAGGACCACAGTCACATCCTCATTTGCTTGTTACTAGGCAAAAATAAATAAATAAATAAGTAGGCAACTATCCAAAGGGTTTGTCAGTATAAGTAGATTTGGGCATTGAGATTAACACATTATATTAAGAATACAATTTGGCCAAAGTATAACTATTCATATCTTCAGTACAGAAAATATCAATGGTTAATATAATAAAAGAAGGGCTACATCTGAGCCAGGCCATAGTAATCACTTCATCTTTCTTCTTTTGGCTGATCCAAAGTCCTTTTTCCCATTTGAGCTATGGCAGATTTATTTTTTAAGTTATTGAAAAGTAACAGGGCAACTTACAAAGGTAATATAAAGGCAAATCAAAATTTCTTGCCACTGGGAGCCCATATTAAGAGTATGAAGGAAAAGATCAAGATCTTAAAATAATATCTGATCTTCAGCTGAAAAAAATTGTATATTGTACTGAAATGTTCTTGAGTATTAAAAATGTATTTTCTGAGTCATTGCATAGAAGAATTTTTCAGATAAAATGTTATATCGTTTTTAGTGGCATAAGAAAATACAATGATATTTGGTGGACAATAATTTATTATTTTATAATATATAGAGTTTTGTAGTAGAGTGTATACGAAGACAGCCTTGTGGGCCAGACTGCTAGGTCACATTCTAGTTCTACCACTTAATAGCAGTATGACCTTGGATAAGTCACTTCACTTCTCTGGACTTTAATTTTCTTATCTTTAAATGGACAAAACAATAGTATCTACCTTATAAAATTACTGTTAGCAATAAAGAGTTAAATATATTTTAAGAGACTAGAACAATACTTTGCCCAGAGGAAATATTATGTAATCAATAATATCTTCAAGGATAAAAATTCTTTAAATTTGCAAAATCAAATCTGTTACTCACAGTTTAAGTTTTCTTATTAATGATAAGATTTAGTTAGCAATATCTAATTGCAACCTGAAATATCCCTTATCATTGGTGTACTTGATTTTTACTTCATTTTGTTAGAAAAAGCTCAAGGCCTTTATAACCATAAAGTAAAAAATAAAAGATATTGTCAAACTCCATCACCTTCGCCTGTTTTCTAATGAGATGATATATTTGCTGTTACCCAAAACTGAAATAATATAAAGATAATTGAGAGATTACAATTAATTACTTTTTTCACTTGTCTCAGATGAAGTATTTGTGTAAAAACTATATAAAATATAGCATATTTTTATATACTATATATTTTTATATTTTGAGTACATATAGAAATATAAACACAAAATGAAATGGAAGGCTACGAAGAAAATGCTATAACATTCCATGGGTTGGATCAGTATTTATTCAGCGGCTGGCATACACAAACTTTGAATTTCCATCCTTGTAGCAATGACTCATCTCATTATACTACATTTACTTTTTAAATAACTAGCGTAATTTTTATGAAATTCTGTGAGACAATTTTGAACAGGTGGCCTGTGAAGGTTAACTTTATGGGTCAACTTGAGTGGTCCACAGAATGCCCAGATATCTGATTAAACATTATGGGCGTGACTGTGAGAGTGTTCCAGAAGAGATTAGTACTTGAATCGGTGGACTGAGTAAAGAAGATGATACCTTCCAATATGGTAGGCATTATCTAATTACTCAAGGGCCTGAATAAAACAAAAAAGGCAGAAAGTTGCATTTACTCTCCGCCAGATTGTGTGAGTTGGGACCCTGATTTTCTTCAGCCCCCTGCAATCCTGGTTCCCAGGACTTCACACTTTGACTGAACTCTACACCATCAGCTCTCCAGTGCTCAAGCATTAGCATACACACTGGCTTTCTCGCGTCTCCAGTTTGTAGACAGCAGATTGTAGAACTACTTAGCCTTCATAATCATGTAAGCCAATTTATTATAATACATCTTATCCTGCCAGTTATGTTTCTCAAAGAACTTTGACTCATGTATGCCCCAAGCATCACATACAGTCAAGAAACAAGTTAGTAAACACCCTACAAAGGTAGGTTCTCTTTTTTCCAGGGTTTAGTCTGTTTTTCAGGACATATGGCACTGAACTTCCCAAAATGATCTCTGGCATCAATAAAAGAGTGCATAATTGTTATTCTTTATCTACAAAGGTGGTATCCTCTACATAATTGCCTAGATTTAAAAATGTGGATACTACTTGCCTTCTTCCTCTTCTTTTCCTCTTGTTCTTTTGTTTCTGTTCTTTCTTGATTGTTCTTCTTCATTTCAAAATAATTCTACTGATAACAATCAAACAGAATGAACAGAACAGTAAATGTGGGCCAGGTTCACTAAATGACGGTAATGCGGTAGACATAATAATGGCAGCTAAGATAGCAGAGTGTCAAAGGATGCCATTAGACTTAAGGGACATATAGTGGCACACAGGTAATGTGGAAGATTCTCTACCTTCAAGAAAGAGAGCAAATCAGTAAATATATGGAAGATATTAAAAACCAGTCTTCTCAATGACAGAGAACATGGAAAAGGGAAGGTTATAATGAACTTTGTGAATCAGCTTGAAATTATAGATAACATTGTGACCTCTGGTTACAAATGTATAAAAATACACATAGAAATAAAAATAGATGCAAATGTATATATATATGTATGCATATGTAGATTTTTTGGCTCTCTCTACTGATACAGTAATGCTGGCCCACCAGTATCATTGAGAACAACTTGATTTCTACATACCCACATCTTGGACTCTGAAGACCACCATCTAATAAAAGGTGTTGTGACCTCTAGTTGCAAATATATAAAAATATATAGAGAAATAAATATAGAAGCAAATAAGTATGTATATATTTAATATACAATATGTGTATACACATATGTACATATGCATATATAGGCTTTCTAGCTCTCTCTATTGGCACAGCAATGCTGAATATACCAATATTAATGAAAGCAATCTGATTTATAAATACTAATGTGTTAGAATCTCAGTACCACCATCTAATAAAGGGAAAAAGGGCTTCTTGAAGAAATGGCTGAAACCAAGCTGAGGCAGCAAGCATTATATAACCTTAGAATATCTCATTGTTAAGAAGGTTAAGGAAGAAACTAAGGAAGGGCTGAAAGGGTATTGAAACATATCGAGCAATCCAGATGCCAACTTGCAAGCTCCTCAGCCAAGTCTGGGAAAAGTGGATAATCAAAATACATAACAAATGTACCAAACACCATCTAACTGTGCACTTAAAATTGGTAGGTAGACAGAGATGTATTATAATTTAATAAATACAATATAATTTTATGTGTTAATGCAGGTAAAGCAACTAGCAACTAAGAGAGAAGAAAGGTTTTGCCAGTGAAAGAATCTTTGTTCCTAAATCTTCTCCATGACAAGTTTGTGCTCAAAAGAAACCTGTAGTCACCCAGATAGACCCAGGAACATAGTGTACATGCTGCCCGAAACACGTGTTAATTCTTCAGACCTCAGGTCATATATTATTAATATCTCCTCCAAAAAGTCTTTTTTAAAATTTCCCAGGCAGAATTACTCATGCCTTTTTCTGTGACCCTACAGCCTATCATTCCAGCACTCGTTATTCCACAATGTAATTACTCATTTATACGGCCATCCTCCTGCAAGTGACCAAGTCAAAGACAGGCCCTGCATCTGGGAGGCTGAGATTCATTTTGACCGTGGAAATATGAGAGGGCATGGAGTGTTTGGTAGACTTGAGAGAACTCGTGACCAACTGCAGAGGGAATTGAAAATGTTTCTTCTATGATTCCACTTATTCATTCAACAACTTAGCAACTACTCTGTTATAAAAGATTGCCTAGATAATATTTCATTAAGAAAAACATAAAATATAAGGAGAGAAGCAGACTGGGGGATCAGATGAGAAAATGTTGAATTTGAGTTACCTGCAAACCCCCAGGTACCACAGGTCTGGAGAGGAGAAGCATAGTACAGGGTGAAGAAGTAGTGTGGAGCCATCAGCAAGTAAAGGCCTGGGTCAGGACCAGGTATGAAATTCATGGGACCTGATGAAAAATAAAAATGTGAGGCCCCTTGTTCAGAAAGCAGAAAAACAGTGCCACTAAAGTTACAAAAGGTACTGAAGTCCTAAAACATAAAGCACTTCCTTTCTTCCACAATCTCTCTCAACATGTCATGATGGTTTTGTTTTTTGCCATTTAATGTCGTTTCAAATTTTAAAAATGTAAATTATTAGCTTAAAAAAAGAGAGAAGAAAGGGATAAGGAAAATCTCATCCTTACAGTATAATGCCAAAAATATATGCAGAAGGAATGATAGAATTAGACAAACTCTGCTTACCAACCACCATAGAAATAATTATCTTAAAGTCTTCAATAAAATTATTCTTAAAAGCAAATTCAATTTAAAATATTCCATAAAATGTAATATAATTTATTGAAATATTACATATCTCAGGCTATCTCACCATAAAATTACTGACTCATAACAATGAAGAAAAATAATCAATAAACTGTTACTTTTCTTTACAGAACTTTGACAATCTCTTTTTAATTACATTTACATTTTATGCTGCCTGATAGGAGGAAATGAGAAGATCATGGCATCAAATTCTATGTTATCCTTGCCCAAAATTGATCGCCTGAGGCTACGCATGAGGATACATCAGACAAATTGAGTGATATTCTACGAAAAGACTGGTGGATAGCTTCAAAAATGTCAAGGTCATGAAAGTCAAGAAAAGATGAGAAGCAGGAGAGTAGAGAGGTACAACTATTGGGTGCATTGCATGATCCAGGGTCATGGAGGCAATTGTCAAATCATGACTGGAGCTCTCTGGGTGAGTGGTAGGAAGTTCTTAAATATTGTGTAAATTGAACTGTTCCCAAATATTTTTTCTTACAAACGTTCACAGGAGCTTTATTTATAAACTCTCCTAACTAAAAATTCTTAATTGACTTTGAATTGCTGGATGGCTAAGCAAACCTTAATGTTTTCATACAGTAGACTACTACTTAGCAATGAAAAGAAAAAAAAAAAAAATTGATAGATACAACAACACTGATGTCTGTCAAATGCAGAAGTGAAAAAAGTCAGACTTAAAGATATGGTTCAGTGTATGTTCCATTTATATGCTGTTCTGGAAAAGACAAACCTAGAGTGATGAACAGATTAGTGGTTGCCAGGAGCTAGGGTGGGTACAGGGCAAGGGAGAGCTCAGGATAGAAATGAATATTAAAAAAAAAAAACAACTCTAGCTAGTCATCTTACTGATTGCATGAAAAACTTTAACTTTTACATTTCAATGTATTTATTTTGTATACAGGAAAATTCAACATTTGGTATACAGCTTGATGGCCTATGAAAAACAAGTAGTCATATAACCATAACCAGAATTAAGAAACAAAACAGTGTCATCCCCCAAAATGTTTTTAAGAACTAGAGAAAAAGAAAAACACATTACAATCAAAAGTGACATATAGATGTGGAGACAGGGGTGCAGTATATGTGGAGAAACAGGAAAAAAATCCAAATAGAAGCAAGAACTCTGCATATACTATGTATGTCAGTTTAACTTGGAAGCTTCAGCACATTCAAAACAACTTTGCATTTTTTAGAAGCCATCCATAAATGTTAAAAACAAAATGAAAAAGTGAATCAAATTGCTTATCAAGTTGGTGGTATCATTGCACAATGACTTTATAACAGAGATTTGACTGTGAATATGTCCTAAAAGAAAAAGAACTTCAACAAATATTAAACTCTTCTCTGTAATTTTTTTACAGTAATGATGTTGGTTTTATTGTGTGTGTGTGTGTGTGTGTGTGTGTGTGTGTGTGTGTGTGTGTGTGTGTGTGTGTGTGTGGTGGGATAAGCCAAAGGAGTAATTGTGCCAATGTCTTTGAAAATTGGTAAAAGCAGAACATGAATGTAAGATGGATGAGTTTAATAACATCTCTCTGGTCCTTAATTTGAATTAGAAGCAATAAGAACTCATGATATATCTTCTCTTTAAATATGCATATTTTGTAGCTCAGACCACTGAAAAGACCATTTAGATATCATTTTACCCTAATAAGAATCATGATCCTTGGAAAGTGCGTGATGCCAAGTTTGAGTCAGAAAGTGCCTGCGGTGAACAGGCAGCATGTCAGAAGAGAAAATAAGAACGCTATTGAAAATGCACTTCAAATGGACTCAAGAACCAAACCTTGAATTTTTGCCTTATAAGAGTCTTGAAAAAATTATCTATTACATAAAAAGTAGACTGTTGCAATTAATAAAATTATTTTCATAACATTTTCATGTAAATTCATCATTTCTTCTAAAGTGATTTTCTTAGTATTTTTCTCAAGTTATATAATTGTTGTCTTGTCTAATGTTTAAATGGTTTATCTCTAAAATATATTATGATTTATAATAACATACAATTTTAGGAATAGACTGAGTGTGTGTGTGTGTGTGTGTGTGTGTGTGTGTGTGTCATATAGGGGTAAGAGAGTCTCTAAATAGTGTTAGAAAAGTGATACAGCTGGGAACATTGTCGCAATATACATCTAGAGAATGATTTACCCCCAACCTCTGAGATGACCGTGAGTGTAAGCAGAAAAATGCATACCCCCAAAATAAATCAGCAAGTGAGAGAAGCTGTGCATGGAAACAGACAGGTAGAAGGCTTCTACGAAAGTCTCATAGGTTAAAAACCTATGTTCAGTCCTTCCTAAGAAAGAGAACTATTTAAAACTCTAGAGCCGAGTTCTAGCAAGAAAATCTTTTTTGTGAAAAGACAGAATTGATATGCAGTCTGTACATGACCTGCCCATTATTTTATTGCCACTTCCATCCACACATCTTTTTCTTATGGCGTAATTATTTCATTATATATTACAATGTAATAATATAAATAAGGTGGACAATAAAAGTTAGGCGACCGAATCCTCCCGAAACCATCCCCGGTCCCTGGAAAAATTGTCTCCCACGAAACAGGTCCCTGGTGCCGAAAAGGTTGGGGACTGCTGGCTTAGACCACAAAATATTTATTTCTTACAGGACTAGAGACTGAGAAGTCCAAGAGCAGGGTGCCAGCAGTCTGAAGTTTCCTGATTTGCAGGTGGTTGTCTTCTTGTATTCTCATATGGCAGAGAAAGAGGAAGCAAACTTTCTTGTGTTTCTTCTATAAAGGCACCAATCTCACCCACCGATGAGTATTCTGCCCTTATAACCTAGTCACCTCCTAAAGGCTCTATTTCCTAATATTACTATGTTGGAGATTTAGGTTTCAACATACAAATTTTGGGGGAGAAACAAACATTCAGTCTGTAGCAGTATGCTAGCTTAAAAATCTCTTATCCATTCTTATAATCCCAATTCAAATATAAAAATCACATTTTCATAGATTTTTTTTATCTATTGTTGATTTTGTACCAAGTCTTAGTTTTCTGTTTTTGCTGACGGATACTTCAAGGGGACGAGAGTGAGAGAATCTTCTGTCGATGAAGTCAAAAAGAGGAAAGCACAGCGAAATATGAAACTATTACTCCTTTACTCTTGTTTATGATAATCAACAGCCTTTTGGCACTATTTGTTAGGTACGGCAAGGGAATGATGGCCCAATATTTCATTATGATAATCTGGAGTTTCAATAATTTTTTTGCTACAGTGATTTATGAGTAGATTTTCAGACAGTAAAAGCTGTTGTTTGTCTCTTGCTTTTTTATTAGCACACAGCATAACAGTCTTTTAATGACTAAATACTCTTCCCATAACCAAATATTTTATACAATTATATTTCCTCAGATCTTCTATTTAGCATATCGAATGGAAATGACATAAATCAGAGAACTATAGTAATTTTAGAGCTGACAGAGACTCAAGACATAATCAAAATATTTAATCACTCTCCCAAATATTTATTTGTTGTCATGTAAACAGCATGGAAAAAGTTCAACATTCTGGGTTGTTAGCCAGGATTTTTTTAAAATGTAAACTTAGAGAATGTTAACAAACTTATATTTTATCATAAATATAGACTGCATAGGATGTATGATGAATGCAGTAAGATTAATTGAAGACAGAATAAAGGAAAATTAATATAAAGCTCTTATACAGCAGTATTGAAAGGAATGCACACATTTGATATTTTAAGGAATCCTCTGTATTTACTTAAGGCAGTGAAAAACAGACTTCTGATTTTTTAGTTCGGAATACAAACAAAGTGTCATTCTTTGTGAATAGGCAATGAATAAAATTCTGGATAGAGTTCTACTCATTAGAAAATTAAAGATGGTTGGAACAGTTAGCAATTACGGATCACTGTACATCATAGGTTGACTGTAGCACATTTAAAATGAAAGGAAGCCGGGCTCGGTGGCTCAGCCTGTAATCCCGTGCCATTGGGAGGCTGAGGTGAGTGGATTGCCTGAGCCCGCGGGTTCGAGACCCGGAA
>NW_007249733.1:546488-549514 GCF_000164805.1 Carlito syrichta | reverse complement strand
ATAAAATCAAATAAATAAATAAATAAAATAAAATAAAATAAAATAAAATGAAAGAAATACCAAGGAAGTTATCTTTTAGTTTCCTATAAAATATATAATAAATACTGTAACTAAACTCTTTGTACCATTCACCTAGATCACAGTAAGAAATCACAAATATAAATAGAATTTGCTGATGAATTTATAGGAATTTTCAAAAATTTCTCTGATATTACTTTCAATGGAAAAATATATCCCAATTACACCTCCAGCCTTGTACTTATGTTATATAGTATATATTTTAATATATCCTGAATATAGATGATGTAATAAAAATTAACATAGAATTTTCAAGTTTTATCAGTCTTGTCAATAAAACTATTTTTAGGCCATGCTCACTAAACTCTGGTGTGGCCATGTGCTCTTTGAGTTATGGTCGCCGCCATGTTTCCTAAGCTTTAACTACCTCTCCTACCTTGGAGAGGTGAATCTCCTCTCTCTCTCTCTCTACTATTTATCTTCCAAATAAACTATATTTTCTAATCAAAAAAACCCCTATTTAATCATTACATACATGCCCAGGATTTGTCATAATGGATAATAAATGCTGGGTCTAAACCTGTGCTCTCAAATTGTTTATTATCTAATAGCAGTGCCATGTTATAAAGGTATATAACAGTGAAAGATGCGAACTAAAGACCTACTTAAAATGTCATCTTCAAACCCTCAGCCTTACATAGGCAAGAAAATACTTTAGATTAGCCTAAAAGTTGGCTAAAACCAAATGTGCTACCAAAGGATTCAAAAACAAAAACAAGTATCCAAGAGTGTTGTTCCTTGAAGCTCTCTAAAGTACCATATGCAACAGGCAATAAGTACAAGCAACTGTAAGGCTCTCCGGAACATAATCCGCATGCATTTCAACAAGATGCCATATTATATTATTTTCCTCCCTAAAGACATAAAATATTACATAAGCATACAAAAACAGCACCTGCTTTCTGCTAGAATCCTACTTGCAATAAATTTGAACCTGACAGATGAAGACTAAGGACAAGTGTAAAGTCTCCAGAAAATATGAACCAACAGATGGGCTGTTTGCCAACCCTTCTATCCCACGAACCTATTCTCTGACTGCTGAAGCCATCATCCTTTAAAAATAAAGACTCATTAAGCATCTACCTGGAAATTAAAATTATGAGCACGCAAGTATTTATTAAAGTGTTCTAAATTTTGAGAAATCAATGAGAACTTTTCAAATGCAACTATGTATTATCATCATAATGGACTCCTGTAGATATAAGGTGAAGAAGTTTGATTTCTGCTGTTGGGAATGTGATCTTGGAAAGGTATAGTTCTTGAATACTCTTTTTATATAGGTATCACTGACTAACTCTGAAGCCCTAAATTTGTTTTTATAGTTCTGTTTTTCTACTTGCAATTTATTTTCTTTTATATAATTAAAAATTCTGATATAGTAGTGGCCTGAAAAGACAGAACTGTATGGAATTTCTCAGATAGATAAATGCTGAAATATTCGTTGATCTTTTTTTTTTTTAACTTTTGTCCTTGTGATGATTCTAATAAATGTAGAATCAAGAAAGGTCAGTACATGTGGGTCTTTATTAAGAATGTCTAAAATGATGAGATATTCTGTATTGACCACAGAAACACTGTAATCAATTTGCATCTCCAAGTTCATATTGAAAAAAATGTCTTTCCTAATGTTACACGATGGAGTGTTGAATATGAACCTCTCTTGAAGAGGCATAACTATTTCCAGATGCAACGTACATCTGGTTAGGAAATGAAATCTTTCTATGCACATTTATCAAGACCAAAGGCTTCTATCAACTGGCTCCTGTATTTTTCCAAGCTCATCTTTCCAAATGCCTGTTGTCTTCTACTTACCATCCAACAGAGAGAATGAGTGGTTACTGCGTGTGATTGACCAGGGCGTAGCCCATGATTGTTGGCAATTGTGTTTGTGATCATTTGTCTGCCCTCCTTTACTCTGGGGAATAAATGCAAGAGAATCGAATTAGTCTGAGAGCATTCTGCCTATATGTTTTAGACTAGGGTTTTGCCTTCAATGAAACTAGTTTAGAAGTTCAATTTCTTGAAATTTTCACACTCTCCAATTCTAGTATCTTCAGCTGTTTTAGAAGCACTTGACATCAGAACAGTATTAACCATTGTTGGGCTAAAGCAGAATAGACTACATTAGTTTAGGTCTTTAAAAATTGAAATAACAACGATAATACCACCATTAAATGATTCTGCATAACTATACTTTGTCAGACACTATACTGAGGTCATTATATTTCATTTTTTATAATGCATCTGTGTAATAGACATTATTGCTTCTATTGTATGTATGAGAAAACTGAGGAATAACTGATTCAACAGAGCACCAAAAATTTAATCAAGGGTATGCTATTCCAAGGCAGAAATACTCAGAATCAATCTCAGGGCTTTCTTACATTAAACCCATGATTTTAATTATTTTCTAGGCGGCTACTCTCTACTTTTTAACCTTCATTACAAATATATTACTATTTCATTTTCTTATGCTTATTTAAAAAGTTGTTAGTGTTGTTCTAACATTGTTATAACACTTTAGTGAGTATTTTAGTGTCTTAAAAATATATTTTGTTTTTAATTGTATACATTTTTATTTTATTTTTTATTCTTTTATAATGCTAGAATTCTACCATTTCATGATTACTGTGACCTATAAAATGTTTTAGATGATATATTTAATTTCTAGTTGCTTCTATATTTAATTATTTTTATGTTTAATCATTTGATTAATTTAATTTCACTTCTTTTAGAATTACATTAACATTCCTGGTGATTTGGAAAACTAATGCTTATTTAATAATAAGCACATTAAATAAAGGACTTTATCAATACATCTCAATCATTACCTACTATACTCAAATAATCTAATAGTGATCATTTTAGACTTATACATTTGTTGTTGTTGTTGTTTTGAGTTGGAGTCTCACTCGATCGCCCAGACTGGAGTGCAGTGGCGGCTCCCC
>NW_007249733.1:541967-546468 GCF_000164805.1 Carlito syrichta | reverse complement strand
CGGGTCTCAAACCCACGGGCTCGGGCAATCCACTCACCTCAGCCTCCCAAAGGCGCAGGATGACAGGCTGAGCCACTGAGCCCAGCTAGACTTACAAATTTTTTTAACAAACTGTAACAATCATTTGTTGAATGTGTTGCAGTTTTAAGTATTTCTTTACTTGGGGTTCTTTGATTACAATTATATAGCAATTAATTATTAACAACCACTTTCAAAATAAGAAAAATAGAAGTTATAAAATTTGAGTAACTCATTCAAGATAATTTAGCAAGGAAGGACTCAACCTGGAAGTGAACCAAGATATAATTGACTATAAAGTTATGTTCTTTCCATATGAGACTGTCATACTGGTATCATAATAGAAAACTTGTTTTAAATGGATGAATTTTAAACTTCAGACTGAAAAGGTGGAAAATCCCCTGAAGTTGTAAGTCACTTCCTAAAAATCATTCTGATATCTGATGTTACTTACATCTTCGATTTAGCCCTGAATATAAAGAAAATTATAATAAATGTCATAAAATATCACAAAAAAGCTTCCAAAGAAGTTATAAAGCACACAATAATGCATCTCTTTTAGGTGATAACTCACCCTAAAAAAAAAAGGCCCAAATTTAATCTGTATTAGGAAAAGTGAGAGTTTCTTTGAAATTGACATCAGTGGTCCAAAGGCTAGCTAAGCCTGACTGGCTAGCCTACTCTTTCCCTTGGTGTGTGAGACTTGGGTCACTAAGAGATAACAAAGTAAAAGCCTTCAAAAATCCCCTGAATTTTACAAATGACAAGGAAAACTCAAGGCAGAGTGAAAAATATTGAAAAAATTAATTTTATTTGACATCCTATGAAATAATACTGTCCTAATGTTCTTGTTGATAATGTTGTCCTGAAACTTATGAATAAAAATTAAATATAAAAATACTGTTCAGTGGTTGCCCAGATAAACTTGACAGCAGTAGAAAAAATTATTTTTCTACCCAAAATAAATATTTAAATACAATTATTTACTATTTATCTGTCTGCCTAGAACTATAAAAGGTAATAAATCACCAGGAAAACATGATTGATCAATTAAAAACACATATGTCCACTATACAACTGTTAGCATGACTAAAAGCACAGAAAACACCAATCCTAACAAGAATTCAGAGCAATAGAAACTCATTCATTGTTGATGGAAATGTAAAGTAATAGAAGACAGTTTTTCTTTTTCTTCCTTTCTTTCCTTTCTTTCTTTTTTTTTTTTAAAGCAGGATTTATTGAGAAGACAGAAAAGCTCCCACAGTGGCAGGGGACCCGAAGGGTTGCCGCTCTCTTTATTTTTTTACAAAACTAAATATACTCTTAATATGTGATCTAGAAATCATGCTCCTAGGTGTCTACCTGAATGAGTTAAAAACTTGAAGTGTACTTAAAAAAAAAAAAAAACCTGCACACAAATGTTTATAGCTGTAGTCATAATTGCCAAATTTGGAAGCAACCACAATTATCTTCAATATATAAACAAATAAATAAGCATTGGTTCATCTATACAGTGGAATACTATTTAGAGCTAAAATATATCTGAACTACAAGCCATGAAAAGACATTAAGGATTCTTAAGTGCATGTTACTATAGCATCAAACAAAACAAAACAAAACAAAAAATATCATCTTCCTAGAGTTTCACTTCTAGTAATGGGAGACAGACAATAAAAGGTACATAGCTCAATAGAAGGGAAAAAATCCTATGAATAAAAATAAGGCATCGGATACAAAAAATGAAATTGGACTCTTTATACTATGTACAAAATTTATCTCAAGATGGATAAAAAAACTAAACACAAGTTCCATATACAGTCACGCATCACTGAACAACAGGGATACATTCTAAGAAACGGATCATTAGGTGATCATTGTGCAAACATTGTAGAATGTACTTACCCAAACCTAGAGGGTATAGGCCATTACACACTTAGGCTATATGGTATATATGATTGCTCCAAGGCTACAAACCTGCACAGCATGTTACTGTACTGAATACTATAGGTTATTGTAACACAATGGTAAGTATTTGTGTATCTAAACTTAGAAAAGTTACAGTAAAAATACAGTATAAAAGAGTAATATATTGTATAGGGTACTTGCTATGAATGGAGCTTGCAGGACCGGAAATTGCTCTGTGCTAGTCAGGGAGTGAGCGGTGAATGAATGTGAAGGTGGAGGACATCACTGTACACGACTGTAGACTTTATAAGCCCTGTATACTTAGGCTGTTCTAATTTTATTAAACCATTTTTTCTTCAATAATAAATGAACCTTTGCTTTTTACTTTATAAACTTTTAATTTTTTTTAACTTTTGGACTCTTGCAGTAACACTTAACCTAAAATACAAACACATTATTCAGCTGCACAGAAACATTTTCTTTCTTATATTCTTATTCTATAACCTTTCTTCTATTTCAGTTTTTTGTTGTTTTTTTTTTTTTGACTTTTAAACTTTTTAGCTAAAAACGAAAACACAAACACACACATTAGTCTAGGCCTACACAGGTGCAAGATCATCAATATCACTGCCTTCCACCTTCATATGTTGTCCCACCAGACGTTCTCCCAGGACAGTAACACACAAGGAGCTGTCATCTCCTGCGATAACAATGCCTTCTTCTGGAACATCTCCAGAAAACTGACCTGAGGCAGTTTTACAGATAGTTTTTTTTTTTTAATTTTTTACATATAAAGAGTACACTCTAAAATAATGATAAAATGTACAACATAGTAAATACACAAACCAATAGTTTAGTTACTAATTACCAAGTATTATGTGCTGTATATGATTGTATATGTTATACTTTTATATGACTGGTGGCTCAGAAGGCTTGGTTACATCAGCATCACTACAGACACGTGAGTAATGCACTGTGCGATGCTGTTGTCATGGCTACAGCATCACCAGCCAAGAAGAATTTTCCAACTCCGTTAAGTTAGAAATCAATAACAGAAAGGTTTCTGGAAAATTCCCACACTCAGATTACCCATAGGCTGAGAAAGAAACCGAAAAGGAAATTAGAAATCATTTGAATGAAATGAAAATGAAATAAATAGCATATCGAAATTTGTTGGGTAAAACTGAAGCAAAATTTAAGGGAAATTCACAGGTATAGATGCCTATATTTGCAAAGAAGAAAAATCTCACATTGATGACTTCAGTTTCTACCTTAGAATTTAGAATAAGAAAAGCAAATGAGCCGGGCTCAGTGGCTCAGCCTGTGATCCCACGCCTTTGGGAGGCCGAGGTGAGTGGATGGCCTGAGCCTGCAGGTTCGAGACCCGCCTGGGCAGTGAGACCTCATCTCTACAATAAATCAAAAAATCAGCCGGGCGTGGTAGCACATGCCTGTAATTCCAGCTACTTGGAAGGCTGAGGCAGAAGGATTGCCGGAGCCCAGCAGGTCGAGGCTGCGGTGGCCGGGAGCGGCCACTGCACTCCAGTCTGGGCGACAGAGTGAGACTCCAACTCGAAAAAACAACAACAAAAAAAAGAAAAGCAAATGAAGACCTAGCCTTCAAATATGAAGGAAAGGAAAAGATATGAAAGAGAAAGGGATACATGAAATATCGAAGTAAAAATCAATGAAACAGAAACCAGAAGAAAAGTAGACATAATGAGTAAACTGAAAGTGGTTCTTTGTAAAGATTGATGAAACTGATGGGCCTGTACCCCAATAAATAAAAAAAGAAAAGAAGCAAGATATAATGTTAAGACATGTTTTCTAAATACCTAGATTGAGAACAACAACAATTACTGATTCTACAGATATTTAAAATAAAAGTGGTTATCCTGAACAGCTTTATGCAAGTAAAATTGACCACTTAGATGAATTGAACAAATCCCTTGAAGTACATAAACCACCAAAGTTCACTTAAACAGAAATATATAATCTTAATAGTCTATAATGAAATTAAGTGTATAGCAAACATTTTCCTACAAATATATCTCCAGGCCCAGATATATTTACTGTCGAATTCTACTAAACAATTAAGAAAACAATGACAATTCTATACATGAAAATGAACTTAGATCTATACTTCACATCATCAAACTTAATTTAAATATAAAATCTAAAACTATAAAACCTCTAGGAGACAATCTTTAAGACCTTAAATTAGGCAAGGATATTTTTAGATACAACACTGAAAGTAAAATTTATAAAAGAAAAAAAAATTGATGTTGTTTTTTGTGAAAGTCAAGAACATCTGTTCTTTAAAGGACATTATTAAAGAATAAGAAGACAAGTTACAGTCTAAGAAAATATGTTTCCAATAAGATATTTAATAAAGAACTTGTATTTAGAATATGTAAAGAACTCTCAAGATTCAGAAATTTTAAAAATACACTATCCAATTAAAAAAAGGCAGCCGGGCTCGGTGGCTCAACCTGCAATCCCACGCCTTTGGGAAGCTGAGGTGAGTGGATTGCCTGAGCCGGCGGGTTCAAGACCCGCCTGGGCAACTTGGTGAGAC
>NW_007249733.1:511249-541937 GCF_000164805.1 Carlito syrichta | reverse complement strand
GGCCACTGCCCTCCAGTCTGGGCGACAGAGGGAGACTCCAACTCAAAAAAAAAACAAAAACAAACCAAAAACAAACAAACAAAAAAGGCATAATCTTTGAACATGTTTTTACCAAAGAAGAGATATGAGTGACAAATAAGCACATGAAAAGAAAGTTTAGCATCATTAGTAATTGAGGAAATGTATACTACATGAAGCGCCACTCTATTTAAAACATGTGCGATTATAAATCCTAACCAGACCAAGTCTTGTGAGGGTGAGTGGCAACTGTAACTCTCAGAAGTTACTAGTGGAAATATAAAGTGATATAATCACTTTGAAAAGCCGTTTGGTGTTTGCTTACAAAGCTATCTATCAACCAACTAGCCATTCCACTCGTTTATTCAAGATCTTCTTATACAGAAATGTTTATATCAACTCTGTTTACAGTAGTTGAATCTAGAAACAATGCAAATCTTTATCCCCAGGAGAATCAACAGATAAATTTTGAAACATTTATATAATAAATTGCTCCTCCACAATCAAAAGGAATAAAGTATTGGAACACCTAAGGCTATGGTCTAAATGTCTGTGTCTACCAAAAATTCAGATGTGGAGACATAATCACTGCTTTGATGGTATTAGGATGTGGGATCATTGGGAAGTGATAAGGTAATGAGGGGAAAGTCTCCACACAAGATTACTGTCATTAAAAAAGACACCCCAGAAAGCTTGCAGCATGTGAGGACATGGCAAGAAAGCACCATTGGTGAACCAGAAAACCAGGCACCTAGTGAACCAGACCTTCACCAGACACCCAATCTGCCTTCACCTTGATCTTGGACTTCCCAAGCTCCAGAACTGTAAGGAACAAAATTCTGTTGTTTATAAACTATTCAATAAGTGATATATTGTTATAGCAGCACAAATGGACTAAGATAGCCAACAACATGGATGAACAAAATAAACAAAATAAATAAACACTGGAAGTACAGGGATTGATGGCAGTCTATGTAGAAATCTTTCAAGAATTTTACTATAAATTCTTGGAATAAATAATTAAATTAATGATTTGATTAATCTAAGTGATAAAATTCATAAAATGAAGTTTTTGAAACTAAAAGGAAAAATATTTTTGCTGTAAATATAACTGGAGAAATGGAGGAGATGATAGAGGGGGAAGTGAAGATCAAAAAAGTTTCATATTTAAGGTGGAAGAAAAAAATATTTGATAGATGCATGACATGTTATAATCTATAGTTTTACAAAAATGTTCAAGGCAGAAGAAATAGGGCAAGCTTTCTGAAACAAGTGAAAACATCAGCCTTAAATAAGACCAAGGATTCATCTGTTGCAAAGTGAGTTTAGGCAGAACATATGAGTACTGTAAATCGGTAGAAACGGTGGCTGGAGATTTTGAAATGTCTCTTCTGACTTTTAAGTGTTCGCGTATAATCGAAAAGATCCTGAGAATGCAGAATAACAAGAGAGGGAGAGCAGTGTTCAATTTTGAGAAGACAGAAAGAAATGGGGAATGGGAAAGTGGATGGACTAGTTATAATAATTGTCAAACAAGCCGGGCTCGGTGGCTCAGCCTGTAATCCCGCATCTTTGGGAGGCTGGGATGAGTGGATTGCCTGAGCCTGCGGGTTCAAGACCCGCCTGGGCAGCGAGACCTCATCTCTACAATAAATCAAAAAATTAGCCGGGCGTGGTAGCACATGCCTGTGATTCCGGCTACTTGGAAGACTGAGGCGGAAGGATCGCCGGAGCCCAGCAGGTCGAGGCTGTGGTGGCCGGAAGCGGCCACTGCACTCCAGTCTGGGCAACAGAGTGAGACTCCAACTCAAAAAAATAAAATAAAATAAAAATAATTGTCAAACAGAACTAAGGGACAAGAAAGCTGAAGGTGAATGCAAGGGAGTGAATATAAGACTTGGCTAAGAAATGTAAACTGAGCAGGAGAGAAATGAGGATGAGAGGAGAATAAAAGAAAATGAAAATGTGATGGTGTCAGTCGAAGGGCTGAGGAGCAGAAGACTTGTTGAATTTATGATACTAGAGAAAGTCAGATGAAAAGACAAAAGTGGTTGCCAGGGGGATGCTTGAGATTGAGATTTTTGATGATGCCATAAATATTGATCCTGACACGTCTAAGGTATGACCCAGGAAATGAAAGGCTTGGAAGGATGAACAAGGAGTTCAAGAAACTGAGAAGTCAAAGTTTTGGAAGTGTTAGTCATGTGGTCACCAAAATTACTAAGATGTGATGTAAGAGTGACAGGAAATCCGAAGTCAAAGTTTTCAAGATACACACTGCCATTAGATTAGAAGGAGGAAGTTATAATGCAAAAATATCAGTGCAACAACAAAGGTAATGGATACAATAGTACCTAAAATTCATGGGTAAGGCATCTTAGGAAAGAGGGAGAATGAATGATCAGACACAATAATTCAGATTAAAGCAGACACTCACCCCATCTTCAGGCCAGTGGTATGAAGAGAGGCCTGTGGGAACATCTTCAAGGAAGATTTGAATTTCTGTTAGTGCTGAAGATAAAGGGAGCACTCAGAAAAAAAGATTTAACATATAGGAGCATCCCCTCTGCCCCCAAGGAATGTACTGTCTGCTCAGAGGATCCGGTAGAAGGCTATCAGAAACTGGAGATGGCTAAGACAGAGAAAAAGATTTGGGACTACACAGTGTTCAGTCACATGGAGTATAGGAGACAAGGATTACCTGGGAGTCAGAGGATTCTCATGGTCACTGATATAACCAGGATGCATACATGTTGGTATTGGTAGTCCCAAGTTAGAGCGAAGAAGCAGACTCACAATTCCTATAGAAAAGTTGAAGATTAGTGTAGGCCAAGAGCATCCTCTCTCTTCTTACAATAGAAAAACTAGGAAAAGCCCAATCTTATGTCCAAGAGGCTCTCCTTGACTCTTGTGAGTGGAAGCCTGGAAATCTGAAAAGAGACTGTCTTGGTTCACTTTCTCCTGCTACAACAGAATACCACAAATGGGGTAACTTATAAAGAAAAGAACCTTACTTAGCTTGCAGTTCTCGAGGCTGGGAAGTCCCAGGGCATGGCACTAGTATCTGGTAAGGGTCATTGCATGGTGGGAGGGCAGAAAGTAGAAGGATAAGAGGGAACATGAGAGAAAAGCTTTTATACATCACTCTCATGGTAACTAATTTACTCCTGCAATAATGGCATTAATCCATTCATGAGGGCAGAGCCCTGTGAGCCCAGGTACCTCCCAAAGGCCCATCTTCACCACCATTACAATGGCAACCAAATTTTTAACACACGGGAGGGAGGCACACTCAAACCATAGCCGAGGCCCTCTAACTCTTAATCCATAGAACTTCCTCTTGACTTCTACAGCTAGGATTAATTTTCCTCTTCAGTGACTTCAACACCACCATCCAAATATATAATAATATATCTAAATGGTTCTTTCTCAAAAATGATCTCCTGTGACCAAGTGGGAGAGCAAGGATTTTTTTAGCTTCACTCTATCATTTGGTCACAGGAAACATAATTAATAGGTTTTCTAAAATTTGTACTCCTTTTATCGTTCTGTAACTTTCTTCATGCTGATGCAATAATCCTATTATCTTTTACTTTCACATGCCTAAAAGGATGGCCCTCCAAATTCAGTAATTGTTCAAAATAAAAAATTCTAAGCTGGCTGATTCTTTTCAAGTACACTACTATTGGGTAGAAACAAAGACCAAATTGGTGTACCATTTTACCTACCTACTAACCCCCTCATCTATGCTAACTCAATTATAATTTTGTGAATATCAGTGAGTGGTACGTTTTTTCCCCCCAAAGGAGCACATGTTAAATCTTTTATTTTTTTTATTTTTATTTTAAAATTGGGTACAATTCAAGATTAGATATACAAATTGTCATTGTACACATAAAGTTTGGACCTCACTTTGGTCCCCACTTCACCTAGTTTGAGATCAGGTACCCTTATTGATGAAGTCCTCCCACCCCCAGCCCCCTGTACTATTGCCAATTCCTTTCTTATACTAGTATCATAACTGTTCACGGTACGCTTAAGAGTGAGAACATGTGGTAAATGAATTTTAAAGATGTAATAATCTAAACATGAGAATGTGTATCAATACATATTTACTTAATTCAATGACATTACTAGCAACACATTTGTGTAGTGTATTGCAATTCAGAGTGTACTTTCATGTTTGATTCTCCCACAATGCTGTACATACGTTATCACTACTGCTTTGCAGATAAGCAGGTTTCAAATTGGTTAAGGACACACAGGTGGGCTATGTTGAAACCCAACCTTTGCAACTGCATTGGGCTTTCATTTCAGAATAAACAATACAATGAAACAAGAGAACGAACTAGAGTTTGCGTCCTCTAACTTCTTGAGATGAATCCTTTAACTTGCAGCATCTTTGTATGAAAAAACAATTTGAAGTATTTTTTTTCCCTTGAATCAGGCATACGTCATCCAATATGCAGTATTTGAATTACTGTTTTTTTGATTTAAGGACCAGCTTTATAAATGTATGTTCATTTGTGTTCTCTTTTTTATTTCTTCTTTCTCTCTTTCCTTCTCCCTCTCCTTTGCTGCCTCCCTCTATTTCTCCCTCTGTCCCTCTGCCCTCTTCCCCCCAATTACCATCTGCTCTTGTTATGTTTATTTTTGTTGACACTGTTCTATTATTTTTATTTTAAATTATAAGCTATGGATATGAAAAAAAGGGACTCTGCTATTTGATGCCTCTGGAAATTGGTTTTAAAATCTCTAGTGTGACTGATTTTTGTTTGCCACTATGAAATTATGGTGTTAGTCATATGTGTCTCAGAGGGCGAATATGATTTTTAAAATGTTGACATGGAATTTGCATATAGACAGTATCTGGACACTAAATATATTTAATTGCATACCATGAATATATTCTCATTTCACTTTACTTGTGGCAAGTTTATGATTATTCTTGCACTAATTAAAAAAAATTAAGAAATTAGTTTTTTTTTTATATTTTTTCATTTTTATAAATGGTGGGAAAATTTACTTAAATATGCTTATAATGCATTAGATAAAAAAGTAAAATAAAATTTTACTATAAAATGTTCTGCATTTATCTTGATATAAGAGTTTCTAATATATGACTACTGTCTACTTTGAGAACACTAACGCCTCTATGAAATCTAAAGGAAAGTACCATAAAGAATACATGGCAATAACCTGCAAAAAAACAGATTAAACAGAAGTGCCACATCATGATTTTTTTGCATAAAATTATACAACTAATTCATTTGCACTTACGTTATAGGTAAGTTATTCATGAATAGGGATTTAAAACTCACTTCAGCTTGTATATTTGTGAAAGAAATTAACATGTAACCAACAGCTAAATCAGGGAAATAGTTTAGTTATAGAGAAAATTTTAGTTCTCAAAGGTGAGAAATCAGTGCAAAAGTATACCACCTCTTGAGTTGATTAATTATGTTGCAAATCCAAGAGAGTCTCAGTCCCATTAGAATATTTCTTGAGTGGTGCAAAAGTACAGGATTTACACTTTCTCAGATATTCCATTTGCAAGCAGTATCAGGGATCACAGCATTACATTTCAAACTGTCAGGAGAGTATTACGGAGTCTTTACCAGTCTCTTCATGTGGATATGCTCTTCATATAGAAAAATATTAATCTTGCTTCTTATTTGGGAATACTATCATTTTTCTAATGCTCCTCCAATTTCTTTTCCCACCACTTAACTCAGCCACCTCAAAATAAATTTAACAGAATGAGTTGTAATTCCTCTTGGGACAATGAGTTTATAATATATATGTAACCATCCACAAGGAAGGATATGATGTCTGCTGTTTAGCAACAAGCCAAAGATGATAATAAAATCATTAGCTCTGTCAATATAAATGCTAATAGAAAAGGAAAATTGGATCCATGCCTGGTATCACATTTTCTCTGATAGGAAATTAGAATAGAGAAATTGAATCTGACAAATCTTAGCATTTAGAGATCAACATCAAAACAGTAGTCCGGAGTACACAATAAATGGCAGAATACTTCTTAATTAAACTGTGCTTTTGTTAAGCCAGGATAAATAGCTTCTCCCTGGCCAACAAAGTGAGCCACAAACTCTCAGAGGGACCCTTAAAAAGTATAGTACAAAATAAAAGCCATAATGTTAGCAAAAATCAAGATGACAAGCCTGCACTAATTATCTTTAGTATTACAGCACCGCTAATGGAGCCGCAGTCTGGAAGATAATAGAGGTGAACTCATTAGCAGTGCCTTGAACTAATGTTTGTATGGGGAGTATTTATTGTCTGCTCGTCCTTACATAGTGCAGCATTTTACATTAGCATTTTAAATAGAGCTCTAACTTGATTTGTGAGCATTTTTTAACCTCTTGGTATAAATGACTTCATTTGGGGAAAAACAAATTTAAAGAAATCGGAGAGTTATATTAGCCTTCATTCAAGGGCAAAGATCAGGGAATCGCTGAGAGAACTATATTTCAATTTTTTCACATCTGAGAGAAAACTTGAAAGTATATTTAAAGTCATTCTTGAAAACATTTCTACTAAGCTTCACCTTGAAAAAATAATCTATAATGGACATAGGCATATATTTTAGCTTTTTCTAGAGTCTGTTTATTTTTAGTGACATTTTACCTTATTTTAGTACAAAGTGAAAAGACTTTCTATTGTTTTAGAATAAGAAAAATGTGTGACTTGTGTGTTTGGAAAATAACTGGGAGAATGAGTGTGACCAGGTTTTTGTCAGCTTCTTGAAGTTTAGTTTAGTTTCGTTTCCCTGCTTGTTCAAATGAATGTAAGAGGGTGGTTGGATCAATTAGGGACATGATCCTTGTATTTCTGTTTGGCAATGTCTATTTCAGCTTCCTCCATTGTTCACTCTGCCTATCCTATACACACACATACAAGATTGAAAATCTGTAAATGTCCAACAAGAAGCCTCATTACTTTTGGACAGTCATCATTTGCAACGACTGTGTAATGACACGCTAATGATGTTTTATGCCACTGATATTTTATGTGTACTGGTCTCTCTACTCTCTCAAAGTACAGAAATTGTTATCCAGTCAATTCTCATTTTACTCAAACTACAATTTTAACTAAGTGATTAAGTCAAGTTATGAGTTTCCTCTATCCGAATTTCATTTCAGTGCCGATGTTCTATGGTATTTGCCAGAAATACTTAATTCTGAAGAGTCTGATGCTATCAAATATCTGTAAAGAAGAAACACGCATTTGTCACCCTTCTTTATGCATGGTGCTTCTCTAATTTTTTTGTATTTCTCACAAAGAAAATGTATGTGTGTTTTTTACAAAGAAGATGACCCATACTGCCAGGACATGAAGGAAATAATCTATAATAAGATGTATGACACTTCCTTTCAGTTCTCATAAAATCATATTGTTAAATTAATCCATACCCATTTCAGACATCATTTTTCCCTATAATCATTTAATATCTAAGACAGTTGTAAACATGTATCCATAGTTTTAAAAAATACTATGAGTATATAAAGCTATTTAATAGTTATATTTTACAGCTCAAATGTGTATGTTTGTCATAGAGGCATGTCTAGTTCTTATGTATGTTGCATCTAGGTACATACATATACTTGAATTTAGGAATTTTGTAGATATGTGGCTATAAATTTAAGAACACTGTGTGAAATTAGAACAGTCATGATTTAATGACAGAGATACATTCTGAGGAACACATCATTAGGCAATTTTGTCATGTGTGGACATCATAGAATTCACTGACACAAACCTAGATGGGACAGCCTACAATACACCAAGCCTATATGCTATAGCATCTTACTCCTGGGCTACAAACCTGGACAGCATGTTACTGGACCGAGTACTGTAGGTAATTGTAATACATATACAATGGTAAGTATTTGTTTATCTAAACATAGGAAAGATACAGTAGAAACACAGTATTTTAATCTTATGGAACCCTTTTAGTCCATGCTGTCTGTTGTTGACTGAAACATTGTTACAAGATTTGTGACTGTATAGTTAAAGTATTGCAAAGTTTGAATTGAAAGAAAAAAACAGAAAATAATGCTAGAAAAGTTACATAACCTCTCCCTAGCTGGTCAGAAATCTTAGAATTGGTGTAGAGTTTTGGGATGAGGATCTGGGAGAATTTTGACTATGGAAGGACACTTTGCATTACCCAACTCATTCCTATTATTCTACACCTGGTAACCACAGCCAAGGGAGTCTAGGCCTGGACCAGATCCAATGGTCCCGTCAGACTTATGACCTTGAGGCACTCTGAAAAAGACAGCTTGTCTTTCTGTCTTACCTAAGAGGAAGTGTCCACCTTCTATGAAGATTTCAGAGTCCTCAGTACTATCTTCTTTTGCATTGATCAAAAATAAATTTTAATTGATTAATTCATACTGTAAATGAATTGCTTTATTATTGTGATATTTAGTAGATTCTATTGTTGTTTTTTAAAATTCCTTCTCACATATTTCAACTCCTTCAGTGGTCTCTGATGCTCAGAGAAATTAAAATCAGAAGATATAACCAAGCATTAAGGAATATTGTTAATATCTCACACACACACACACACACACACACACACACACAAACTTTCTTCCAGCTTTTTCCAAAAAAATTAAATGCGGATACCCCTGTTTTAGTTTATATCTAAGTACCGCAGTAAAAATAAAACAGTCAGAACAAAAGGCAGTAGCTTCTTTTTAAAATAAAACAAAAACAGAACTTACTTTTCTAGTTTTTACAAATGAAATGTTTTATTTTGCCAGTGTACCTAGTGCATTACTTTTAATTATCTCATGTGATTGAGAGAAAACACTAAAACAAGCTAACAAGGTTGCTGCCTAATAATGCAAAAAATAACTAAAGCCTTTTGAAACATGGTATGCCTTATCAATGCAAGTGAACAACCAACATGTGAATAATTAATAATAAACAAACAGGCTTCTTTCTTTCTTTATTTCAGCAAATAAAATTAAATTGCTAGACATGTTCAGTATACTGCCCCAACAAAAGAAAGTTTGTCATGTTTATTTGGGGCTACAAATTTAAGGATCACTGAAATGAAACATAAAAGGTTATCATTTGATGGTGCCTAAGAAACTTTATAGAAGTTTTCCAGGAAAATTTCTGCTTGACCAGGTAGTGAGTACTTGTGCAAACTTGTTTACTTCCTTCTTGTATTCAGGACACACAACCCTCATTTGTACTACTGGGGCCGAAAAGTCTGAGAAAGATAACACAGAAGGCAGAGAAAGCATTCAGACCTCCATGTAGACATGACATTTGTGAAAGGAGAGGAGAAAGGAGGGGAGGTGGGATGGGAAGTTTGTTTTTGTTTTTGGTTTTTGGTTTTTTATGCCATCTTGACGCAATTTGGAGACCTTGGCTAGAAGTCAGTCACTGCCCCTTCTTGAGCAGCTGATAAACTCCACACCCTAATCTCTATGCACTATGCCTGTTTCCTAATTGTCCCTGGGCCAAGTACCCAGCAACTGAGGGGAGTCCCCATGCTCTGAACCCCACAAAATTATTCAAATTAGCCAATTCACAAGGGTTAAGGTATACCTAGCTAGCCCCTTTCCTGTGGCCACAGTAAGCTCCTCAACAGCTCCAACTTTCTGTTACCCTGTCCTCATGTGCAACTGCCATTGTGGTCTTGCCTAAAAGCTATGTCCTGTTTGGAAGTACAGCTATCCCTTCCTCAGCGTCTGTGAGCGGTTGGTTCCAGGACTTCCTTTGGATATCAAAATCCACCCTTATATAAAATGGTCATATTCAGTAGCGGGAAACTGTGGGGACGTGGGGCGATGGGGAGGTGGGATTGGCAGTAGGAGGAAACTGGCCTGGGGAAGGGGGGGCACACCTCATCAACAAGGTGCCTGCACAATGAATATTGGTCTACCTAACCTTGAATTGTTCCCCACAGTTTTAAAATAAAAAATTTAAAGGTGAAAAATTAATTGATTCATTAAATGGTCATATTTGTATATAACTTACACACATCCTCCCTTATAACATTAAAGCTTCTCTAGATTAGTTATAACATCTAATATAATGTAAATGGCCTTTAAATAGTTCGTATGCTGTATTGTTTAGCAATAACAAGAAGAGTGTGTACACGTTTCGTGCAGATTCAGTCATCCATTATGATTTCCCAAATATTTTTGAACCTCCATTGGTTGAATCCTTGGATGTAGAACCCACCGTATGGGAGGCTGACTGCACAAGTAACTAAGAGTTCTGCTTTACATCTTAAGCGTCCGTGCATTGTGTCCCACGATTGACAGGATCTTTACATCTTATAAAACAAGGACTCTCACATGTGACCCTGTAGAGACGTCCTGCATCTGCATTTTGCAGAAGTGATCCTACACCAGGAGCATTGTCTTGGAGTGGCCTGGGAAAGAATGGTCTCCAAACAAATGCAGTGGTAGAAACAGAGAGCTGGCAACACCCCGCGCTTTCTGCAGCAGGCTTTCTCGATGGAGATCTAAGAGCATGTCGCACAAAAGACTACCTAACCCCCACTCCAAGGATGGGTGTTAAGCTAACCGGTGCATGAAATTCCTCTATGAATGTCAGGTGCAGGAGTAGGTAGACTTGTGATTAAAACTGGCCATCAGACTGAAAAAATAATTGTCCCTATCTGTGGGGGAGTTTCTCCCTCTCCCCTTCCAACCCTCAACCAAAAATTCACACATTCCAATTGACACTGGCAGACAACAATCGGACATGAACAGAACTGTTATCAGGGTGAAGCCCTCACTATGTGGATGGAAAAATGGCCACTGCACCATGCCACACCAAGAGCTAACCTGCCCCTGGACTTCAAGTTATTTGTAGTTTTTTTGTTTTCTCTCTTTTAATTTGTTTATTTTAAAGATGTGGGGTACAATTCAGGGTTAAGTATACAAATGTCATTATGCAAGTACCCTTGTGGATGAGGGGTGCCCTCCCTCCCCCGGCAGATTCCCACTACTGTCAATCCCACTTCCCCGCCCCACTCCCGGCAGTTTCCCATTACTGCCAATCCTTTTCTTATAGTATTGCGATAATTGTTCAGGGTCCGCTTATGAGTGAGAACATGTGATACTCAGTTCTTTGTTTCTATGATACATCACTCAGTATTATAGGCTCCAAGTCCATCCAGGTTGCTGTGAAGTTCATGATTTTGTCTATTTGTAGTTCAAGTCTGGGTATCCTGCTGTCCCTTATAGCAGGAAGCAACCTGTAAGATTTAATTTTTGATATTTTGCTGATATAGGTGTATGCTTTCACCTAAACAAGGCAACAGCCTCTGAACATCCAAAGCAATCTGGTTCAGTGAAGGCCCAACAAAGCTCATTCATTTGGGCATTTTTGCCTTTTGGCAAATGCACTTCAATGAGCCCTGTAAATACATTAAGGACAATGTTTATAAAGAAATCTGATCTAGCAAGATCTTCTAATCACCTCTGCAAATATTGGCATATTTTGACATGATACTTTTTTAAAATGCAAGAATCTGCTACAGTTGATTATCTGCTTTACATTTGAAACGTGAATTGATCGCTTGGCTTGAATTAATGATGCAAGTTTCTTAATTGGACAATCAGGATCAGGAAGCTGGATAAATGTTCATACAGAAGAGTTTCTCTTTTATTGACTACTTCATAGACACTAATGAGATTATCATTTAGGGTAATTTTACTTCTTCTACTAATTGAATATTATAATTGTACAATATTGACTTTCCTTGATAAAATGCAATTGGATTATTAAAACTTATTTAATGACTTGGGCTGTGCAGTGTAATTTATTGCAGACATTCTTGATTATTTTAAGGAGCTATATTTTCTCTATTAACTGTAAATGTTATTTTCTACATAATGTGGTCTGAACCACCTTGACTTTTTTCTTAGAGTCAAGACAATTAAACTCAAACTATAGAAGACACTGAATTTCAAACTCATGGGACTTCTTTAAAAATACAATTCTTAAAATTTTCTGAAAGTTATGATTGGCTAACTGAAAGGTCTGATGACCAGAGGGGGGTTGAAATACCCTATGAGAAAATGAGAGATCATGGTATTGAGAACAGTGATTTTCCTAGAATTTCTACTTCTTCTCTTTCTCCTTCTTATCTTTTTTCATCTTTTTTATAATCTACATCACTCCTGATTGCATATCCATTTTCAAAAGCATCTACATGTCTCATTTCATTTGATATCTCAATTTGAGGCAGGTGTTATTGCCCACATTTTATAAATAAAAGTATTGAATCTCAGGTAATTTGACATTTGCTTTACGTCAAAGTTAGTTGCGGGCAGACCTAGATTTAGAGTATATAGACTTTTTCATTTTTAGATTGTCTTATGGTTTGATCCAAACTCTTTTCATCTGACTACAAATTGATTAGAAAATTATTAGTGTGCTGGCTTGTCTGTGCATAACATATGTAGTTATTTATAGGACATACTTAGAAGTAAATATTGTTATTACCATTTCTAGCTGTTATTGTTCAACCCATTTGAATGTGTATTCATTAGCACAGGCCTCTAATACCCAACACTTACTTTCAGTTGTGATTTGAAACAATCAAAATAGAAATTTTATGTAACTTCTTTTCGTAAGAGGTACCATTCAATCCTAAGTGAAATCCCTTTGCCGAGTGATAAATTTGCCATTTGTTTTCCTTCTTTTCTTTCTAATACAACCATACCTGTGATACCTGGTAGAGGGAAGAAACGAGAACTTAGCACAAATTCTGATAACCTAGAGTTCAGCGTATGTTCGTTCCCACAGCATAGGTTGGATGGAAAACTAGTTCATTATTTCTTTTCCATGTGCTTCCTGGCAAGCTAAAGGTGCTATGGGAGTCCTGGACTTTTCTAACTACTTTCATTTACTACTGTTAACTAGGTCATGGATGTGTTTATTGAATACAGGTTCATTGAATCTCATAAATCCTTTCAGGGGTTAGGATAGGGACTTCCACTCACTCCCCACACTTTCTTTCCAGGAGCAAACACTTAGGTTAGAAGTACTTCTAAAAGACAGAAGTAGCAGTCTCTGAATCCAGTTTCAATATTCAAAGACTTTGTAGCCAGTCAGTTATTCCAAAATGGATGAAACGTGAATTCAAATAAATTATTAATGCAATTCAGTCTCAAGTTAAGAGAGATTAAATAGGACGCTTTCTAAAGGGTGTGTCAACAAATACAGGATGTCCAGAGGTGAAGACAGAGAGGTACAAGATCACTCTTACTCTGTAAACTCTACAAATTAAGATTATAAATATGGACAGATAGCTTTCTCTCTATTTGACAATCTAAATGATAAGGGGAGAAAACACAGATCATCTCATTCTAAAGAAATTTGAATTATCTTCTGGTTTCTTCTGCCTAATATATCATGTTTATGTTATCTATGTTAAATTTCACCAGTTACTGATTCATTCATTTCTTTTGCAAATGC
This sequence comes from Carlito syrichta, assembly GCF_000164805.1. Classification (NCBI taxonomy): domain Eukaryota; kingdom Metazoa; phylum Chordata; class Mammalia; order Primates; family Tarsiidae; genus Carlito; species Carlito syrichta. The sequence continues at coordinate 528,434 of NW_007249733.1, read as the reverse complement.
TTTAATAAGACATTAAAGTACTTAGACATTGGATATGTAAATGACAATACAATAACAGAAGGACTCCTGCCTTTGATAGAAAATTATCTACTTTATTTTTGTATAAAAGGCAAAATCATCTCAATGCTGAAAAATCATGTTATGATATTGCTTATATCTACTTCTATATGCTCATACATCAAATAATACCTCCATTCTTATATCTTATTCAACAAAGACTTTTTAGTACCCATTCCATTCAGAGACTGCTTGGGATTAATCATTGGCTAAAACAAAGGTCCTTCCTCTCTTCATGAGTTATTCATGCAGAAGAATATATTTGTATGGGATAAATTTGATAAATCAGATGATGCTAAAAAGATTGTGTACTTGACCATAGCTTTGTCGTTGCTGGAAAAGCTCCATGTAGCATAGATAGGAAATGTCTAATGGAGAGTACTGGAGACTAGGCATAGATCATGAGAGATGCTATAAAGAGTTCTTCAGAAGCAACAGAAGAAATGTTGTATAAGGATGAATCTACAAGGAACTCAAATGAACTGAAAGGGGAAAAAAATGTAAAAGTGGGCAAAGGACATGAACAGACACTTCTCAAAGGATGATATACAAGCAGCCAACAAACACACGAAAACATGCTCAACCTCACTAATCATCAGATGAAAAATCAAAGCTACAATAAGATACCATCTAACACCAGTAAGGGTGGCTATCATTAATTAGTCAAAAAACAATGAGTGCTGGCTCAGCTTCAGAGAAAAGGGGATACTTCTACACTGTTGATGGGAATGTATGCTAGTTCACCTCTATGGAAAACAGAGTGGAAATTTCTCAAAGAACTAAATATTGAGCATCCATATAATCCAGCAAACTCTCCTGGGAATATTCCCAGAAGAACATAAATCACTCTACCAAAAAGCCACCTGCACATGCATGTTTATTGCCACACTATTCACAAGAGCAAAAACATGGAACCAATCCAGATGCCCATGGAAAGTGGACTGAATAAAAAAATGTGGTTCATACACATGGTGGAATATTATGCAACCATGAAGAAGAACGCAATCATGGCCTTCACAGCAACTTGGATGCAGTTGGAGACCAGCATACTAAGTGAACTACCACAGAAACAAAAAAGTGAACACCATGTGTTCTCACTCATAAGTGGAACCTGAACACTAGCCACATTAGCACAAGGGTGTGTTTGTCAGACTCTGAGCACAGTTAGGGGAGGGAGGATAGGGAGGAGAGAATATAGCAACACAGTGGGTACCTGATCCACTAATAAGGGGAGGGAGAACCAGCTAGAAGCCCTAATTTCACCTGCATGCCACCAACTTATGGAGCAAATCCATAAAGTTGTACCTCCACAACTCTAAAATAAAAAATGAGAATAATAAAAATTTTAAAAAAGAGAGAATTTTAAGGCTTGAAATATCCCTGGAAATCCAGTCTCTGGTCTTTCTTTAAAGCAGAATTAACAACTGATGTGTCATATTTGCTTACTTGTTTTTTGTTAGGTGTGATGATCAATCATTCCAGCTGATGTGTGGGTAGTTATTTGTTCTGAGGATTTGGTCATCCTCAGAACTGGACATATGCTCACCCTGCTTAAGGATGTTTGTGAATAGAACTAATTGCATCCAGGAGCTTCTTTTCTACCATCCTCAAACCCAGTCTAGTCTTCTTGGACTTTGTGCATAAGACATTGAGTTAGCCCATCCTCCAAGTCTATTGTTTCAAGGAAGATGCTTAGAGATATTTCTTCCCTCAACTAGCTTTCTTATTTATTTGGTTCACTTTAATTTCCTCTTACTTGTGGGCCTGACCTACCTTCTTAGTTATGCTACTCCAAAGTATGATCCTTTTTTGGATTAGAAATTCTCTATTCTAAACCAATAACTCCTGGATATCTTGTGCTCTAATCACCTCTCTGGTTTTTTAAAGCATTGTGTTCTATTTAACTACAAATAAAAATTTATACAAAAAGAATTCAAATGGAATGCTTACCATCTCTGGCATAATAATGAGCTCTTTAATAGTAGTAATTCTTGGGGTGGAATAGAGAAAGACAGAGAAAAAGTCCCAAGAATAAATGAACAAGAGCATTGTTTTAAAAAGAGTAAATTTTAACATAACTGCAACAAAGGAATGGTGCTCCTTTTTAATGATTAAGAAACCCAGCCCATCAAATAGAGCTCTTTCTCACACTGCGTTGAGATCTGCCTTCCTAATTTTACTACATTAAATGTGAAATGATATTGCAATGATTCTCCTCTTTCCAAGCTTTTAGTCAAATAAATTTGTTGGGAGTCTCAGTTCGGAGGAAATCTGCGCTAGTCCCCTTGAGGCAATCCTGCCGATCAGCAACATTTGGCGCAAATAGTAATCAAGCTTCAAAATTATGCAAAACATTCTCTATTCCTCAAGAATTTCACTGAATTATTTAAAACTCAGTGGTGGAAACAAGCACCAGCTGTGGTGTGAAGGGGGTGGGGACTTGCAACTGCTCACAAAGGACTGGCACGCTCCGTGCAGAGAGTTCACGTCGCTGCACACCCTTCCTCCGGCTGATCTCTGGAAAAAATCACGCTGAACCCTAACTGTGCAACACACAGCATTTACCCAGAAAGGACTTTTTTGTTTTGTCTTGTTTTCAGTTATGAAGTGTTCGTCACCGTCTCTTGCCATCTGTTTAAGACTTTCGAGCAATATTACACAGCCTCAGCTCAGTTGTAAGGTCGGTGTATGGATGTGATGCTAACTCCATAATATGTTACTGGCTGAAATGTATGCCAATGGCACAACCCCGAATGCTACCCAAGCCGGGATCAACATCATTTTCCCCTCCCAAAAGACCGTCACTTTGTGGGAAAACTGCAAGATAATTTGGTCAATAAAAATAAAGTCAGCAGCCGGGCTCGGTGGCTCAGCCTGTAAAAATCCCGTGCCTTTGGGAGGTTGAGGTGAGTGGATTGCCTGAGTCCGCGGGTTCGAGACCCGCCTGGGCAGCGAGACCTCATCTCTACAATAAATCAAAAATCAGCCGGGCGTGGTAGTGCATGCCTGTAATTCCGGCTCCTCGGAAGGCTGAGGCGGAAGGATCGCCGGAGCCCAGCAGGTCGAGGCTGCGGTGGCCGGGAGCGGCCCCTGCACTCCAGTCTGGGCGACAGAGTGAGACTCCAACTCAAAAAAAAAAATTAAAATTAAAGTCATCATAAAGAGGAAAGCAACAACAATAGCAAATAAAGGTAAGGGGCTAGTCTAAATCTGTGTGTTACTTTTATATATTGAGAACATAGTGGAGATGACAGAGACTTGACTGTCTTGGCATGTTTCTGTTGTACAGAAATGTGTAACAAGATTCTATACGGCAAACATCCATTGCTATTGTGATGTTTCTGCCCTTACTGAGATAGAGACCCTTAGGATAGAGACAGGAGAATGGAAAATACCCGACAGCAGATAAGAAATGCTGACTCAGCCGGGTGCGATAGCTCACGCCTGTAATCCCAATACTCTGAGAGGCAGAGGGGAGAGGATTGCCTCAGCTCGAGGGTTCAAGACCAGCCTGAGCAACAAGGCGAGACCTCATCTCTACAATAAATTAAAAAGTTAGCTGGGTGTGGTGGTGCATATCTGTAGTTCCAGCTACTTGGAAGGCTGAAGTGGACCTGAGCCCAGTAGGTCAAGGCTGTGATTGCCATGAGTGTGTCACTGCACTCTAGCCTGGGCGACAGAGTGAGACTCCAGCTCAAAAAAAAAACAAAACAAAACAAAAAAGTTGACTCTGGTTATAAGTTCCAGGGAAACAGGATGCAGTTGGAGACCAGTTCAAACCAAGATGGCATCAAATTTCCTGGTTGCATGACCTTATCCCTCATTGTGTACTCACTGTAATACATTATCACAGTAAATGACACAGTTACTGGCACCATGACAGCTCCAGTGGTGACCAAAATAGACACCAAAGGAGAGAGTATCCAATTCCAGAAAATTTCCACCCCTTCCTTCGAAAATCTATGAATATTCTACCCCTTAATATGAGTATTCCACCCCTTAAAAAAAAAAAAAAAAACTATGGAAAGAAAAATCCCAAGCCACTAAGCCATCTCACTCCTGAGTATGCCCACAAGCCTCTTTCTTGAGGGTGCACTTTTGTTTTCCAAAAAACCATTCATCTTTTGCCTTATTGAAACTCCTCTTTGCATTCTTTCTCGTGACAATATCAAGAATCTGGTTAGCAGACTGAGGTAGAGGGTCTCTCCTGTCTTTAGAGACTCTCCCAGGTCTTTGCCCATTAGCATCACCTCTATCAAAATCTCAAGGTGGACAAAAAAAGATGAAGAGCAGTGGAAATGCATATTGACCTGTTTGCTATATTTCTGTTACTTTATTGGCCTATGAGTTGGAGAGCTACCTATCAACTACACTTTCAGCAGGCTGGGAATAGGTTAATATTCTGACACTTTCCTCAGACCATTGTATAGTCTCTCCAAAAGTAGATGCCATTTCTGAGCTTCACATATTTCTCTTAAGGTTGGAGATGTGTTAACTTTAATTCAACCTGATGCCCATTTTTCAAACTTTGATTATAAATGCTTGGAACTTTGAGACAGTCAGAAGAATGAAATTCCGTCCCTTTCTATAAGAAATGTAAAATTTTGTTAGTTCAAATGTACGATTTACCAAAATAGACACCTGGACCAACTAGCCATTAAAAAATGCCTACGTTGCACATAAATTTAGTGATCATAAACATATATTTTAAAAATTAAACTTCTGAGTAATATATATTAAAACAGATATGAGGAAGTATTTATTTCTTGCTGCTATATTAGAAAATTGGTTCCTCTGTGAATAGGTATAAACCTGTCCAAAGAAGTGATGAATCTTTTCAGGCCTTCTTATACATTGGGGACGAGGAGGGGGGGAAATGGTCAAAGTTATGATAGTACTGGATTAATTTGAAAACAATTGCTTCTCCTGGCCTGAGTATGACTTGCCAGAACAACTTCCTGCTTTGTGGCGTCTCTCCCTCGATGAAGGAGGAAAGAAAATTGAGAAGCTGAAAGGAAGAATGAAAAAGGAAAATGTTATTGGAAAGAGAGTAGGCACCTTGGATATCTTAAATGAAGAAAGGCTGGAGAGGAGAGAGCAGGAAGACTTGGTAGCAAAGAGACTTGGCCAGGTCATAAGAATTGGTAGATTTGAGCTCAGTAGTAACTTAATTAGCTCCACACCAAAGACAGTCAGTTAAGTAAAGAAACTCTTAGGATGCATTTTCCCTCTCTCTGTCTCATGCTTTTCTCTTTCAGAGAAGTGCTTCTATTATATGTTGTTTCATAGAGCATGTGGTTAGTCATGTTCTAAGTAATTTCGCTTGAAATAATGTGGCTTTATTGAAAACACGAGCAGGAAACAAGAAGTGTTTATGTCTCAGATGAGGATTGTCATGAACGTTTTGCACAATTTCACCATACAATGTGTCTACTCTAAGTGCATGTGACATTCTAAATTGCTTGTGGGAAAGCATGAGACCAAAGAGAAATTAAAGTAATTCTTAAACTAGAGGGAAGGCCTAAGCCTTTGCTCATTCTTTTTTTACACTATGAATAAAATTGCTTACTGTCTTGATAAATAAAAAACTTCTAAAGCCAGGGTGGTAAGGGTATTTTTTATTTTTTACCATTATACACTTAAAGTGTGTTCTTTTAACATTTCAAAAAGAAAGTGGTGAAATTGTGAAAAGTACTTATATTGATATATTATGCTAAAATTTGCAGATTACTTTTACATAAAGCAGTTTAATCTTTCAAACCACCTTGTAAGTTGGTATCAACATCTTAGTTTTCCTGATGAGAACTGAAGAGATTAAATGATTTACGCAAACTACCCTAAATAAATACCAGAAAATTCTGGACACAACCCAGAGCTTCTGATTCTACATTCAGTACTTTTACCCCCACAAATGTGTATGTACTATGTTGTACTTTAATACCTTCCTTTCTCCACTCCCTTTTAAGCCATTGGGCCTTCTGTTAACTGTTTTTCTCTCTAGCTTTTGCAGGATTTACCTACCCTCTTGCGTAGGGCAGAGATGTCTAAGTAGCAGATTTTTTGAATGCTCTGAACATTGGCCAACTCAAACATGATACTAGTAGAGTAAACCTACATCTTTACTGCAGCTAGTTGGCTACATGAATTTCATTTTCCCAAAGGAAACAGACACTGCGAAATAGAACAATCCTTAAAATTTCAAGGCCACAGGCTTGGCTGGACATGACTATGCAAAACTGAAACCCCTCCTTCTTTTGTTCCTTCTTTTATTCCTCCTAAATTCCCACTCAGAATCTCCTTCCCTATCTTGTGTTTCCCACCTGCCTTCTATTTTTCATCCTCATTTTCTGAAAACCCATTTTGCTCTTTTTTTAATCCATTTTTTTTTTTTTAAACATATGGTAGTGTCATGGACTAATACATTGCCATTTTTACTGTGTGATCTCTTCTCCAATCATGGATTCAGCACATATTTGCAATGTAGTAGAACTTGTGCTACGCATTGGGGACAAAAAGATGTGCCATCTTTTAAAAGTTTTTTTTTCCTCAAGTCAACTTTCTCTAATTGGAAGAGGAATATAGATGCAAGTTGTTGTACAACCCGTTAATAGACCATGTGGAAAGGGTTTCAGGAGCACGGTAAAGGTAATACTTTGGTGGGAAGCTGAGTGTGGATGAGGTATGATGAGGGTAGCATTTGAACTGACTTTGGAGATAGAATTGGAAGATTTCAAATAATGTGGCCTTTCAGGGAGAAGTAACACAATACGTCAAGTCACAGAACATGGAGGGGCATTGTGATTATGAAAGATGACTGGACTATAAATACATTTTTGGAAGAGCAGAAGGTGAAGTGCAAAGGGTAAATAAGAACTGGATTGCAAATAATCTTTTAGGGCCCAAAAAGAAGCAAATTCTTTATCTATGGGTATCAGAGACTGACTTAAGGATTTTTCAAAAGGGGAATACTGTAATCAGCTCTATGTACTTAAAAGGTGTATTGATGGCAGTGCAGAGGATGGGTTGGAGAAGGAGAGAGAGAGGAGACAGGGAAAAAAAGAGTTAGAAGGTAGTTATATCAACTATGTCATGATGAGAATTCTAACTATGGCAAAAAGCTAAAGAGAAACGGTAGATCAAAATGATTTTTTTTAAAAAACAGAGGTGTGTGTAATATGCACAAAGAACACAGAAGACAATATTACTGATTTCATCTGGGGAAAAAATGAGTTCAAAGAGAAAGTCATGGGCTATAGGAAACTTATAATTCAGTACGATCATCAAAGTGAATGACTGCCACTCTGAATGACATTACAATGGTGGAGAAAATGCAGTGAAACTGTTCTGAAGTGGGAGATGTCACATGTCATCTAGGATAATGGATTGATAGGAAAGGTGAAGCTTACAGGTGGTAAAATAACTGAGAGTCAGAAATTCTTGGTTTCTGGAAGAAAATGTCTCAATGGTGGGAGAACACACTCTCTTGAGGATTTCTCAAACCCAAAGGGAATCTGACATCCTATCACTGTCTAGAAGACACCCTAAGGCCATAACATATTTGCTAATGCATTAGAGCTTAAAGGTACCATCAGCTGAACTTCCAAGAGTTAGGAATGTGCAGAGTTCTCTCCTGAAGGGAGATGCAAGTTTATACCTTCCGTCAGACAGGACCCACAGAATATAAATTATTTATTTAAAAACAAGACTGGACATAGAGATTAGAAAGACATTTGAGCGGATGATTTAATTCAGGAATCTTACTCCCCCCCTCCCCAAAGTAGTCTCTTAAGAGTCACTAAGAGCAAAATCTGTAAAATATCTTAAAGCATTTCAGGAGGTAGCTGCCAGTGTAGGAGCTAAAAATGAGATTGCTGGGATAATCATGTCAAAAAGTAGGCTCCTGCAGAGAAGCCACTGAAGCAAAAGCAAAACAGATGTGTTTGACAGGTTGGAAAATGGCAGCAAAAGAATGAAACATTGAATGTGTAAATTTATTAAAAGAAAGAAAGAAAGAAAGAAAGCAGTTTCCTTAAGGGTTTTTCCTCAGGGATTTCTGAGTAAAGTAAAAGAACTCGTTAGAAAAAAAAATGCCTTTGTATTTTTAAGGGCTTAGGATAAAAATAATTAAATAAATGAAACTAGTTGAAAATCAGAAACTTTAACAATATTTAAAGTTTTCTTAGCATCATTTAGTCTACCAACATGGAGAGGAGAAACGTTAATAGAGCCCATATGACCAAAAGGAAAAATTAAATGGGGCAGGGGAGAAAGCTGATATGTATGAAATGGCTACTAAGGCCTGAACACTTTGCTAGATGTTTTACATATGTTTTCTCATTTAATCTTCATAGAAGTCTTATGAAATAGGAGTTACTCTCCCTCTTACATGGGGAAGGTGACTGATGCCGAGAGAGGTTAAGTAAATGTATTTATTTATATAGCTGTCGTGTTCCAGAAAAGATGTCAAGGGTACAAGAATAAAGATACTTATAATATTATAGAAATAATAATAATTTTTAAAGTTTTATACAAATGCTATAAAAGAATAATATAGAACAAATAATACGTAAAACTTCATTCTCCATTCAACATAAAAATGGCAAGGTTGAACACGTCTGTGACCATAATAAAAAAAATATAATGTTTCCCCTTTTTATAGATCTAATCTTCTCAAGAGAATTATTTCTCAGAATTTTTGGAAAGGTTTCATTAATCATAGTAAATCTCTCGATTCTTCGTTCATGACCTTCTTGTGGAGATACTGGATTCGGCAAGAAAGTCAAAGCAGTACTGTGGTACCTAAAGCAGTACTTTTAGTACCTAAAACAGGACTTTACTTTAGTACCTAAATCAGTAATTTAGGTATAGCTACTACCTAACAGGGCTCATAAAGCAAGCTGTCTTTTTAAACCAGATTTCAGCAGAATTTGCAAGGAGAGTATAGTTGAGGATTTTGGTTGGTGGGAAATTATATTTGGCTTTAGAGAAACACAAATTCTGTCTAGAATATACAGAAAGTATTTAGGGAAAAAATTTTATTGCTAATTTTAGAAGGCATCTGTGTAAAATTTGCGTTTGGAGAAGAAACAATGGACGATGACCTAGGGAATTCCCAATAAGAGTAAGGCTGGTTACATATATTTGTACACATACGCATGATCATATAAAAGAGAGAGAGACTTGTTCCTCCCTGCTTTTTATCTGAAATTGTGTGTCAAAGGCAAGAGCTTCAATAGATCCGCTCTGGGACTGTGGGAGAAGGGCCTTAGGGTGACACTGTTAGAATAGTTAGATGACGGATACTAGAATAAAGTAAAGCTGAGGGCATTGATGGAAAGAAAAAAATTAGAAAATGGGGGTCTGTAATGAATAGGCAGATGTGCCCCTGGCTGGCTGCCTCTGCCAACATTTAGCCAATAATTGGCTAAGGGGATTTCATATCAAGAGTAAAATAAAAATCAAACTCTGAAGTGTATTATTTGCAATGTCTAAGATATATTTAAAATTTACTGAATATACAAAAAGCAATAAAGTTAGAATGGAATTTGATCACAACAAAATCTTCAAATATTTGGAAACATGCAACACACTTCTAAATCCAAGAGTCAAAGAAGAAACTACAAGAGAAATTAGATTTTGCACTGAACGATAATACAAATGCAATGTATTAAAACTAATAGGGCCGGGTGCTGTGGCTCAAGCCTGTGATCCCAGTACTTTGGGAAGCCAAAGCGAGTGGATTGCCTGAACCCGTGGGTTCGAGACCAGCCTGGGCAACTTGGCAAGAACTTGTCTCTACAATAAATAAAAAAAATTAGTGGGCGTGGTAGCACGCACCTGTAGTTACAGCTACTTGGAAGAATGAGGCAAAAGGATCACGGGAGCCCAGCAGGTCCAAGCTGGCGTGGCCGTGAGCATGCCACTGCACTCCAGCCTGGGCAACAGAGTGAGACTCCAACTCAAAATAAAAACAAAAATAATGGAAAGCCATTAAAGTAGGGCTCTGAGGAAAAAATAGAATTTAAAATTCTATATTAGGAGAGAAAAAAGCTTTTAAATCAATGTCATAGGCTTCCATTTTAAGAGACTAATAAAAAAGATCAAGGTAAACTCAAAGTAAGAGAATAGTAATAAAAAGGTAACAGAAAAAAACAATGAAACTGAAACAGACAAACTAAAGAGGGAAATAAACGTCAGAAAAGGCTCTTTAAAAAAGGTTAATTAAGCCTGGTTCGGTGGCTCAGCCTGTAATCCCGCACCTTTGGGAGGCTGAGGTGAGTGGATTGCCTGAGCCCGTGGGTTCGAGACCCGCCTGGGCAGCGAGACCTCATCTCTACAATAAATCAAAAAATCAGCCAGGCGTGGTAGTGCACACCTGTAGTTTCAGTTACTTGGATGGCTGAGGCGGAAGGATCACCAGAGCCCAGCAGGTTGAGGCTGCAGTGACTGGGAGCGGCCACTGCACTCCAGTCTGGGTGACAGAGTGAGACTCCAACTCAAAAATAAAAAATAAAAAATAAATAAAAAGGTTAATTAAATCGGTAAATATCTAGATAGATTAATCAAAAGATAAAACACACAAATTGCCACTATCAAGAATAATATAGGTGTTATCATTACAAATCTTAAAGACATTTAAAAGATAATGGAATCTTATGAAAAATAATATGCCAATGAATTCTAATGTTATGCCAATGAATGTCACAAATTCTTTGAGAAAGCAACTTATCATGAACAACTAAAATTTTTTTCCTGAAAGAAAACTTTAGCACCAAATGGCTTCACTAGCATATTCTGCCAAGCATTTGATGAAGAAATTATACAAATATTACACAATTTTTTTTAAATCTAAGAGAAACTAATCATTACTAACTTGTTTTATGAGACACAAAACCTGACAAGGCCATTAAAAGAAAATAAAGACAGCATCAATCAAGAAATTGAGGCCAAAAAAATTCTCAGAAAAATACCAGCAAAGCAAATTCAACAATTCATAAGAAAGATAATACACCCAAATCAAGTGAGGCTTATCACAAAAAATCAAGAATAGTTTGACTTCAAAAATTAATCAGTGTAATTGACTGATTAAAAACCAAAGGAGAAAGAGCATGTGATTACTTCATTTTTTAATGAATTAAGAAAGGTAGATTTATTAAAGGAAAGATTCATTGTGACGGGCACAACGGACAAGACAACAGCAAGAGTATCTGCCATCTGCTGACGATAATTTTAGTATAAAATAAAGAATTAGGTGGAAAAAAGAAATGACATATGGAGAAAATATCTCTACCATAGTATAACAATTGATGGGAGCCTAAAAGATAATGCTTAATACAGAAGTGAGAGGAAAGGGTGGTTTCACAATCTAAGTAGTATATAACAAAAAGACCTAGTAATGACTGTGGTGGCAACCAATACAATGCGCCTCAATTGCTATAAGATTCTAAATAAACATGTAGTCTGAGAATTGTCAGAACTGACATAGAGTCACTTGTGTTAAAAAAAAAAATGACCAGTAGAGCTGGAGAAAGCCATAAAGGAAGGGTTCTCACGAACAATGCTTGATAACAGAAAACTATCACAAAAGACTGCAAAAAAAACTCCACAATCTTGCTCAAAGGCCATTACCTTACACAAAAATTACTTCAGCAAGGACATCTGCCCAACAACTGCCTGTCTAACCCCAGATTGATGTCATTCTTGTTATTGATCCTTGTAGCCAGAGATTAATTTTTTGTCCAAAAAATTATGTGCTCCTCCTCATTTTTCCATTAAAACTTTTGTCTTCCTTTACCTTTCTGAAAACGCACATGGTTTACTATGGCTCACGTACTCCATAGCAATGCCCTATTCCCGAATGAGTATCATTTTCTTTTAGATATCCTGTCTCCGTTGTTACTTAGGTCAACATAAATGGTGTCCAGAAGCAGGACCTGAAACAGGATCCATTTTGGAAGGAATCAACAAATCTTGGGACCAGTAATACTCACTTGAGCTCCTAGAGCACACTGTCTCCACAGCTAACCTTTTCTGCTCTGGTGAGTCTTCCTTCTGGCTGTGCCTCCCTGTGTTTGGCTTTTTTACTTATTTAAGATTTGCTTTGGTTATAAAAGTTTACCTTAATAAAAGACCTTGCCGCCCTCCTGTGATGATAAAAGACTTTTTGATTTTTCTGGAAAGTCCTTTCTAGTATGAAGATAAGTGTCCTTCTCATTTGAGTACTCTGGTTTCTGCAGAATTTACATTCTGTCTCTGAGGCATGTAATTTCCAGTGAATTTACTTTGGGTTCTTTCTGTATGCCTAATTTAATACTTTTTTTTTTTAATCTGCATGCCTGGGTTAAAATTTTTGTGAACACTCTAATTTTGGTTTCATTTTGGTTTGGTTACACATGTCTATAAACAATTTGGCCTTTTCCCCTTGCTTGTTTCTGAGAATCCTCTGAGAGCAAAAATAAGCATTCTAAATGGTGGGTGCAAAATGGCTAGTTAAAAAACATGAGACGAGGCGCCACCATCTAGAACACTGGTTCAAACTCCTAAGATTCTCTGATAGAATGCATAGGATTTTCTTTGCTTTTAGAAGATTAGTAAAAATGAAATGAGATTCTTAAACATTAAGGCATACCAGGTTTTTTGAGACTCTAGCCTGTTACAAAGCTTTTCCTTCATGCACATTTTTGGATCAATGACCACCATGAGGATCATCTGAACTCCTCAAGCTTGTTTCGTTTTTGTTTTTGTTTTTGTTTTTGTTTTTTAGCACCAAATTAAGAGACTACAACTGGAGAGTTAACATGTAGAGTTTTCTAAATACTCTCTCTCTCTTTTCTCCCTACTTTGAATCTGTGGACTCATCTGCTAGTATTGAGATGAAACTTACCATTTATGGAATTCCAGTCAAGATTTTTTATTTTGTCTTAAAAGGTTTTCAAACCAGTGACTTTACAAATTCCAACAGGTCCATGGCAACCCACAATTTAGACCAAAAAGTCATTCTTTTTCGTGTGAATTTAAGTTTGTTGCTTAGAGTGAGTTAGTTCAAGGAGTAACAGTCTAAAATAAAAAAAACTAGATAAATGTTTACAAAAGTTAGGATCGCAGACCAAACAGAGCAAAATATTAAGCTCAGAGCAATAGCATGAAGTATCTCTCTCCAACATAAAAATTACTTTATCTGCCAAAGAGAGGTCAAAAAAGCTAGAGAGAAAAACTCAAAACCTGCTACAATGCTTTCCTTCCCATTTTGACTAGTCAAGCAAACCGAACTGACAAAAGATAAAATTGTTACTATACATTTAAAGCTATTAAAACATTTTGGTTTTTTAGTATAATTCAGCCAGTTCTGGCTAAAATGTAAACCCTGAAAATCTAACTCTAAACTCATTTGAAGTTGCAAAAAGAAAAAAGTGAGAAATGATGCTGCGTTGGGTACAGTGTAGTTTTTCCATTGGTTCTTGATTTCATCGTAGAAAAGAATTTCAGAGCAAATCCAGTCTGGGTGACAGAGTGAGACTCCAGCTAAAAAAAAAAAAATTGTCATAAAAGCATAAAAGTTTATGAAGCTTCCTATCAAAAGCAAGTATGTCCTTTCTCTTAAGGCCCCCTTGATAGGAAGCTTCATAAACTTTTATGACAATGATTGAGTAAACCATGAGTTAAGAGTGGAGGACTGCAGGTATCTGGTCATGAACTCTGATTCTTATCTCTCAACTATTTTTTTTTTTTCTTATTAAGTTGGAGTCTCACTCTGTCACTCAGGCTGGAGTGCAATGGCACACTCATAGCCATCGCTGCCTCAACATGCTGGACTCAGGCAATCCTTCCACCTCAGCCTTCCAAGTAGCTGGAATTTCAGGCGTGCGCCACCACGCCCAGCTAATTTTTTGATTTATTGTAGAGACAAGGTCTCACCAAGTTGCCCAGGTTGGTCTCAAACCTCTGGGCTCAGGCAGTCTTCTCACTTCGGCCTCCCAAAATGCTGAGATTACAGGCTTGAGTCACTGCGCCTGGCCATCATCTCTCAACATTTTAAGGTCACAAAAAATTCTAAATAATGAAAGTAACTGTCTAACTAGAATTTGGACTTTTCCTAGGGCATCAGGTCTATGTTTTGGAGAATTCCCTGTTGCTTCTGTGATTTACTGCACTGGTGGTTGCACATTCCAACCTGCAAGGTGGTCAAAGTCTGATATGCCTGGTCACTCAGGTAAAAATCATGAACAGATAAGGAAGATGTCAAAACATTTACTCTATTTTAATTTAGACTTGCCTAAGGAAATCTGCCTAACTACTTCTAAACTATGTTAACTATGCCTGCCTCAACTTCGCCCTCTACTTTTAGCTCATTTTTGCTTAATTATCATCATAAAAAACACAGAGCTGCTTGTCAAAGGCAAGCACACAACCTTTCTCTTAAGACACCCATGCTTTTCCCTGAGTATGCCCCTTTTCCTTCCAATTAATTCTTATGTAAATTATACTTTGGTTTCTCTCTGAACTTGTTTTCTGTGACAAAATCAAGATCCCACAGAACAACTACATTGCATCACACCTGGCATTTAAAGAGATGTTTTTTTAAAAACAAACTGATTTACCTAAAATTTTGGTCCAGAGCTTCATTGGATTACCGATCAGAGCAAATGAAGTTCAGCCATGTGAATAGGTACCATATTGTCAGAAATATAATATGGATTCAACCGTCGTTTAAAAACTGGTGAGTTTCTGTTATTCTTTCATGACTAAAATTCTAAAATAAAAGCTATAAAAGCTTTTTGTGTACACACAATATATATAAGTTTAGGTATATTTACACATAAGTACATGTGTTATGTTGTATGTTACCTCTACATGGTAAAATCTGGCATAGCTGGCCAGAAATCCCTTAAAGAATCCTATTCAGATTGGCTTAGACAAACTGATATTCATATAACAGTTATAGTAACTAGCCTAGATATCTTGTATTTCACCTGATTTAAGAAAATCTTTAATAAATAGGTTGGTTTTTAAATTATTGGTAATATATATCATAATACTATATAAGAAAGGGATTGGCAGTAGTGGGAAACTGCCGGGGGAGGGGGTGGCACACCTCATCAACAAGGGTACCTGCATAATGAACATTTGTATACTTAACTGTGAATTGTACCCACATCTTTAAAATAAAAACTTTTTTAGAAGTAAAAAATAAATAAATAAATTATTGGCAAAAGAAAACTAGAAATATTTTCAAAATTGTCAGCATACATTTTTGCCTGGGTTTACTGATTTGACAGTTTTATATTTATCTCTGCTAGATGTTTTAAAGTCATAAAACTATAAACCCAATTTAAAATCAGAATAGTCTTGTGTAACTCTTTGATAAGTAGGACTAATTTAATGTTACTGGTTTAATTTAAAAATCTATATCTTCTAAGTTATTGGCAAAATGCTAATATATTTAATTTTTAGGGTCTTAGGTGAGAATCTGATACTCACAGGCTATAAAAATGGTTAACAGTGAATTGTACCCCATATCTTTAAAATAAAAAAAAAATTTTTAAAGGTTAACAGTAAAGTAAATTGAAATAATGACGATTTTGGTCTTATAGCTCAGTTTTCATAAGTATTCTAGGTATAATTTTGTTAAAATTAAATAAATTAGATGAATGTAAATGGGATAAACATTTATAAAGAAACTTTTCATGTAATTTTAAATCTTAAAGTTATATGATATTACATTGGGTGATAGATACTCATTAAATGTCTGAATCATTTTCAAGTAAGATTTAAAAACATAAGTTGACAGGTTGTAACAGACAAGTGTGTATGATAACAAAAAGCTGAAATCTTGGTTTATTTCGTTCAAAAAAGAATAACTTAAGACATTTTATTATTTCATAAATAAAATTGTAAAGAAGCAAACCATAGCAGGAACATTTTTCTTCTAACTCTTTATATCACTTAGTTTGAAATAATTTTTGCCCTGTATAGAGGTTAATGTTAAATACAAAATGATAGAACTAATTCTTAGCATTTATCTGTAATAATACATGGCAAACAGTGGGTAACTGTTAAGGATAATTAAACAGACTACACTGACCAGCTTTATATGCAAGTGTGTGTGTGTGTGTGTGTGTGTGTGTGTGTGTGTGTCTATGTGTGTATACACATATATATAACACATAAATGTATTAGACTTTCTTTTCTCTGTTCTATTTCCCTTTGAATTTAAATGTGTTGTTTGCACATATATATAGAAAATAAATGTACTTGATTAAAGACATGATTATTATTAATTTACATGCTTTTTTTTACCATTCTTGCAAGATTTATTATATTGCCTTTAATGTAAAATGCAGAAGTAACATAACTATAAACTTGCATCATTAAGAACTTTTGATTATACCATTTATGGCTATATCTGTGAGTCAGTATTCACCATATTGGAAAGTAGGCCTTGTATTTCTCCAACACACACACACACACACACACACACACACACACACACACACACACATCACACACAATTATATGTATAATTATATATATATAATTATACATATATATGTGTATGTGTATATATATGTATATATATAGTAAGTTAAAGAAAGACAAGATTTTGGCCAGGCATAGTGGTTTATGCCTGTAATCCTAGCACTTTGGGAGGCCAAAGCAGGAGGATCACTTGAGACCAGGCGTTCAAGACCAGCCTAAGCAATATAGTGAGACCCTATCTCTACAGAAAAAGTGTGTCTGAAAATTAGCCGGACTTGGTGGCACGTGCCTGTAATCCCAGCTACCAAGGAGGCTGAGGTAGGCGGATTGCTTGAGTCGAGAGGATTGAGGCTGCAGTGAGCCACGATCGAGCTACCGTGCTCCAGCTTGGGTGATACAGCAAGATCTTGTCTCTATAAAAATTTTTTAAAAGACAATGTTTTCTATTTTGCTCAACAATTTCCTCAGTGTCTGGTAAAGTTTCTGAAACAGTGGTACATAATAAATTGAGTTAATTAAAAAATGAAAAGTAGCCGGGCTCGGTGGCTCAGCCTGTCATCCCGCGCCTTTGGGAGGCTGAGGTGAGTGGATTGCCTGAGCCTGTGGGTTCGAGACCCGCCTGGGCAGCGAGACCTCATCTCTACATAATTAA
>NW_007249733.1:476671-511229 GCF_000164805.1 Carlito syrichta | reverse complement strand
ACATACGTGTGCAGGTATCTTTTTTATAGAGTGATTTGAGTTCTTCAGGGCATATTCCCATATAGCACTCATTTAAACAATTACTAGGTAAACTGTTAGAACTTTAAATTACTGTATCACAAAGTATTAATTCATGATTTTGAAAAACATGCATTCAATCCTATTGGTGTCATTATTTAATAATAGTATTTTTGTGAGAGTAAAAATTATTTTATACTATAAAATATATAATTAATATTTTCAAATACTATTAATTTTTATCTAGTACTTACTAAATTTATTTTATGCATATGGTGTATAATTTGGATATTATCGTGTAAATATGACTTCCAAATAATTTACATAGAGAGATGAAGGATAGATAAAGAGAAAGGAAGAAATACCTATATAAATTTTTTCCTTTTGAAAGTTTGTGTGAGCCGGGCTCGGTGGCTCAGCCTGTAATCCCGCGACTTGGGAGGCTGAGGTGAGTGAATCGCCTGAGCCCGCGGGTTTGAGATCCGCCTGGGCAACTCGGCGAGACCTCATCTCTACAATAAATCAAAAAAATCAGCCGGGTGGTAGCGCGCGCCTGTAGTTCCAGCTACTCGGAAGGCTGAGGCTGAAGGATCGCCAGGGCCCACCAGGTCGAGGTTGCGGTGGCCGGGAGCGGCCACTGCCCTCCAGTCTGGGCGACAGAGTGAGACTCCAAATCAAAAAAAAAATAGAAAGAAAGAAAGGTTGTGTGATCAAAATTTTGGTGAATTAAGCTGTTATTAAAGATTCTGAAGAGCCAAAAGAATTATCTAAATACATCAATCACAAAACAGAGATGGTCGGAGTGAATAATGAACAATAACTCAAGTGTATGTTGTCTAAAACAACCCACTTTAAACATAAAGATTTAGATAGGTTAAAAGTAAAGCAGTGAGCCGGGCTGGGTGGCTCAGCCTGTAATCCCGCGCCTTTGGGAGGCTGAGGTGAGTGGATTGCCTGAGCCCGCAGGCTCGAGACCCGCCTGGGCAGCGAGACCTCATCTCTACAATAAATCAAAAAATCAGCCGGGCGTGGTAACGCCTGCCTGTAAATCCAGCTACTCGGAAGGCTGAGGCGGAAGGATCGCCGGAGCCCAGCAGGTCGAGGCTGCGGTGGCCGGGAGTGGCCACTGCACTCCAGTCTGGGCGATAGAGTGAGACTCCGACTCAAAAAAAAAATGAAAAGTAAGCATAGACTACACATATGTCATCAGAAGTTCAATATTAGATAGTAAACAAACTTTGGAGGGTTTTTTGTTGTTGTTGGAGGAATGTCAGTGTTGTTCACAGAGGAAAGGTAATTTAGGTGATGAGTTTCTAAAACAACTCTGAGCTGGTTGCCATGGCATACTCCTGTAGTCCCAGCTACTCTGGAAGCTGACACAGGAGGATTACTTGAGTCCAAAAGTTTGAAGCTGTAGTGTGGTATTATTGTGCCTGTCAATAGCTAGTACATTCCAACCTGGACAACATAGGGAAACACTCTGTCTCAAAAGAAAGAAAGAGAGACACAGAGAGAATTCTGAGAATACCCAATTGAAATACTGTTGGTGTATTTGTTTAAAAGTATTGGAAAAGTAAATGGCCAAATAACATAATCTTGTGTTATCAAACAGTTGGGGGTAGAAGAGGGAAGAAAAATATTAGAAAATCAGGAACATGAAGATACAAGAACGTGGTCACCCTATCTAATGCAATTCTAGTTTATTGTTGTTTTCCCTTATGTATGTGACTTACAGGTTTGTTTAAAAGTTTGTATGGAAAAAAGAAATGAGTTTCTGCTATGAAAATATTAGAGAGTTTCTGCTTATAGAGATAACACAGTGTGTCTACTAGGCATGTCTAAAAGAGCGTGCCATTAGACACATTTCACAGTGCTCACCAAGAGAACGTTCTGCACTGGTGGAATTGTTCTACATTGTCCAGTATGGTGGTCTCTAAATGCACGTGACTATTAAGCACCTGAGCTGTGGCTAGTATGACGGAGGAAATGAAATCTTGAATTTGTTTTATTACATTTGAACATAAGTAGCCACGTATGGCTAGTGGCTACCAAGCTAGCTAGAACAGCTTTAGGTGACTAAAATTAGACAAGCCAATTTTATTTGCACAACAGCACGATGCAGTGCTATCATAAGGCAAAATTTGAGACATTTCTTCCAGCCAGGAAGGTTAGCCTCTGGAGTGACTATAGACCCCAGAATGAAATGAGTAAAACAAGAAAATAGGAATATAGCAACCAGTTGGGTCCACACAGTAAGCTGACAGCGGTATGAGGCAGATATAATGTCTGGATGAAATAAAAAGAGAAGCATTGTCTTATAATAAAATATATTATGTCAATACATTATTCGTATGCTGTGTGTCAAAATAATGATTCTCTCACAAATAGTAAATGTGATTTTTTTATTAAATTTTGATGTTCAGCTTAATATTTTTTTACTAAAGCTTTTTAAACATATTTATCAGAGAATAGATAATATCATTAGCAGTTTAATATAATCTTTTTCTTCTAAATGTAATTATAAGACTTTGCTAACTGGCAAATGTAATTCTTTTTGTTCCTTTAAATTCGAAAATTAAGTTTTGGTTGCTAATTATGATTTTGATGGCAACATCAAAAGCTTAAAGACCCCTCCAAGTACAAAAGATAAATGAGAAATATTATTTAAAAGCTTCATCTCTAATGTTTTAAACATAAAACATGTATTTTTAGTGTAGTCTGGGTAAGCGGCATTGGTTTAAAAACAGTCATTTATTTCTATAGATATTTTCCTCATTTTTCTCCATTTTTTTTTCCCCTCTTTTTTTAAATTATAAAGATATGCAATTCAGGGTTAGGTATACAAACCTTGATTATGCAGGTACCCTTGTTGATGAGGTGTGCCCCTCCCTCCCCTAGCAGTTTCCCTCAACTGCCAATTCCCTTTCTTATAGTATTATAATTGTTATTTTTTTTCCCATTCTTAAAATGATTTTTAGCACAGGCTTTGATGCAGCATCACACAATTGTATTATCACACATCTACTTTACTATTTCATACATACCCATCATTTATAAAATAGTTATATCAAATTCTATAATGGATTCTCTTAACATGTTAAAATAGACATGCCAGTAAATGTACATTACAATCATATTTACTTTGAAAACCAAAGACTATGAAATGGATACAAAATCCGATCCAAATTGATGTTACCTTCTATTTACTTGAAAAGCTTTCCTTATGATAAATTCACAGACAAATATGTTTGACTTCAATGAAGATGAAGCCATCTTCATGATGACATCACAGACTCCTCATATTCCTGATAAATATTTTAATTTTCAACTGTTGCTGCTGACAATAATCAATTTGATTATAATACAGTATATTTTCTAAAGTGTGAATGTTTTTGCTATAAACAGCTATAAGCCAATAGTAATAAAATCTACAGAACTCATAATGTGAATTCTTCCAAGAGAAAAAAATCTTTTTATAAAATCAAAATCTAGTACTGAGGGAAGAATTCATTGAAGGAAAGTAAAACTTACCATTCCCTAAAGGCAAAATATGTGAGATGTTTGCTGTTTTTGTGTTTTGCTCTCCTTACCTTCAGTTGACATCAATCACAGGAATTCGTTTTAGGACATCAGGCTCAGGAAGGAATCATCTCATCCCGCCTTGGTATGACCTATTAGTTATGACAAGAATTGTTCCTTATTGTTGACATACTCCAGTTCTCTGCTTCCTCAAACCAGAAAGACAGATTTAAGAAAGATAGTATGATCTTGGGAGAAAGGAAGGATCAGGGAACCACATTTTTGAAATTGCTTGTAGATCACTACCTTTGGTATTTCTAAAAAAAAAAAAAATCACGCTATGGTGGTTTCAGGAACTCCGAAATAAATACTTTCAGAAGTCATCGGGGAAAACCATTTTATACAACAGTGTTCTGCTGCTGGTTTTTTGGGTTTTTTTAAGTTCTTTCTTCCCTGGAAGAAAAAATATGTAACAGCTGTAATGATTTATGCAATCATCGATGCAAAACTACATTGAATCCCCAAGTCATCCGTCATAGCTTTGTCAATTGATAACAGTAAGAGTAGCATGACTTGGTTTCTCAAACATGGGTAAGTGAGGCCACGCACCTCACAAGCCACGCTCCACATGCTGGAAGGACAAGTGGAACCACATTCCCGTGTTTCTATATTACCTGCTCTGAAAGCAAGGAAGTGTTGTGGTGTCTCTTTAATCACAGAGGAAACGCAATTTTTCTGATCTGTTGACGGTAGAGAAGTATCATGCATTTTGCCTGTTCTTGACAGGAATTGGAAGGACACTTCAGGTGAGAGAACAGGTTAACATTGTTAGTATGAACCACATTTAAATCGAGGCTTCTTGGTCATGGCAGGAGGGGAGTTCAAGTTAAGAATTTGGTGGTGCCTTCTCATGGCTCACAACATAGTAATGCTTCTGTGATTCTGGACTTCCAATGTCTTCTCTCTTGCATTATGAATCAGTCTCTTCAAGCTCCAGTTGTAAACTCTCAAACATTCTCAAAAAACTCTTTATGCGCATCTCACTTTCCCTAGTTAAAAAAACAAACAAAAAAGTACAACTGCCAGACTTTAAGAATAACTTAATTTTTAGAAAGTCAAATTATAAAAGAAGGTATTCATGTTTGCCCTTGGAAACTCTCGCAAACACCCTTCCCTATGTGAAAAAAATAACTGTCCCTATACCTTGTACACAAATCTGTGGTTTAGCTCACAGTCCACAAAGTATGCAAGGTGAACTTCGAGGTGTTTATGAAATTAGAGGACTTGCCATCACCACCACCACCACCCCAGCAATTCCAGAAGTCACTGCACATGCCAACAAAAGCCAATGAGACTGTTAATACATGCTTCATGACTTGAGACACACAAAAGAGACTCCTAATTATCAGTCATTCCTTTATTATTCCATTGCTGAGACCTCTGTATTAGCTGTATTTTATGCAGCTAGAGGATGTATAAAAAGCTTTAAAGTCAAAGCTTTATAATGATCACTCTACTATTAGGCAAGATTTTACTCACTCTTCTTTTGAAAGCAGAGAATACTCTAGAAGTCGTATTCTTCTGTGTTTCTAAAATTCTAAGTAAATTCCTTAGAGACACCTAGACTGAATACATGGAATGAGAAAGAAAAAAGATAACAAGAAATTTAAAAAACTACACCCGCCTGGGCAACTTGGTGAGACCTCATCTCTACAATAAATCAAAAAATTAGCCGGTTGTGGTAGCATGTGCCTGTAGTTCCAGCTACTTGGAAGGCTGAGGCGGAAGGATCACCAGAGCTCAGCAGGTGGAGGCTGCGGTGGCCGAGAGCGGCCACTGCACTCCAGTCTGGGCGACAGAGTGACTCCAACTCAAAAAAGAAACTACAAATAAAAAAAAAATTTCATCAATTTCTTCAAATCCCTCTGTTTTAAACCTCAGGTAACTTCTACTAACTCTACAGACATTTTTCAAGTGTCATTGTTCAAAATAAATACAATTTAGAACCAAATGCTCAAGTAGAATTTTGTAGGAGCTTATTATTTATCAGAAAAAAATTTGAATAAGGAATAAATTAATGTTTATCTTTTTTTTCCAAATGGCATAGTTGTATTTCAGATGCTTGGGGATTAATCTATTTTTTTTTCTAGAGGTTAAATGGTCTTAGTCAAATAGTGACCAACAAAGTAATTAACTTTTGTCATTTGATTTACTGTATGACTTACTAAAGGTGACCATATTAGCCTGTTCAATGAAGACATACTTAAATTTACAAGATGATTTGCTCCTAACATTTTTGGAATGTATCTGCAATACAAAATGTGGTATGTCTCTGGTATCTCAAAATGCAATGAGCAGCGTTGTAGCAATACCCTCCTGGTAAACACAACAAACAGCTTTATTAAACCATT
Source organism: Carlito syrichta (assembly GCF_000164805.1). Taxonomy (NCBI): domain Eukaryota; kingdom Metazoa; phylum Chordata; class Mammalia; order Primates; family Tarsiidae; genus Carlito; species Carlito syrichta. The sequence continues at coordinate 505,281 of NW_007249733.1, read as the reverse complement.
TCTTATATGATTCCAAAGCCAATGTCTGTGCCATGAATACAAAATACAGTTAATAAAAAGCAAATTTTAGATGATGAGGTAAGAAACAAAAACATGCAGCTGTGGTATTTGCTTTATATTTAATCCAAAAGCAGGTTGTAAATTTTCTGGAACAGAAATTCTCAACCTGTAGACATGGACAGGATTATAACAGGAATGTATATTCACTGCATATGTCTGTTGCTATCTGATTTTGGAATGTGTCTGAGGCTTGAAGGAATCTGATGTGGAATAGTGATGGCCAATAGAAATATAAAGTAGGTCACAAATGCCAGCCACACATGTAATTTTAAACTTTCCTATGGCCACAGTAAAAAAATAAAATGGAGATGCGAAAGTAATTTTAATATATTTTATTTAATCTAAGATATTGTCATTTTCACATGTAATCAATATAAAATTATTGATGAACTGTCTTACTTTTTTTTTGGCCTACATCTTTGAAATCTTACGTGTATCTATTACCTACAGCACATTTCAATTTGGATGTGCCACATTTCAAGTGTTCGATATCCACATATGGCTTGTGGCTACCTTATGAGACAATGCAAATCTAGGGAATAGGTGCAACTCTCAAGGCAACACTTTATGAATGGTATTTCTCTTTGTTGACCTCGTCGTTAAGTATTTGGTGGCACTGAATTGGAGATGGTCTTCCTTGATTGGAAGGAAGCCTGGAAATTTATCATGGAAATTTATTGATTACTAGTATTTCTGTGTGTTTTTTATCGTGTGTGTTTTTTTTTTTTTTTTTGTGGGCAATCAAAAAACATAAAGTTCAGCAGGTCTGGAATACAGTTTTCATCTGATGAAAAGGACTGTCTGGTGACAGACATAAGCCTGAATGGAGTATGTAATCTCCCATAAACATGGAAGAGGAACTATCTACAGGGATTGTGGACATTTCTGATGTTGAAATGAGCAGCACTGGAGGTAGAAGAAAGTCATCACATGTCCAAATGTCTTAGTGAGGTTGAGTATCTTTTGGATATATTTGAAAACCATCTAAGAGTTTGTGGAATTTTAGAAATTCACGAGTGCTCTTCTTTCAAATGACATAGCAGATATTGTTACTGAATTTTATTTACATGTAATTATGCTAGTTTATTATGTACAATGTATTATGTATGTGGCAAAAGCCAGAAATTGTCTAAAAACTTCTCCTGAGAATATGCCCTATCAAATGCAGATAGACGCCAGGCATGGTGGCTGGCGCCTGTAATCCCAGCAGTTTGGGAGGCTGAGGTGATAGGATTGCCTGTGCCCAGGGTTTCAAGACCAGCCTGGGCAACTTGGCGAGACCTTGTCTCCATAATAAATTTTAAAAATAGCTGGAAGTAGTGGCACACGCTTGTGGTTCCTGCTACTCGGGAGGCTGAGGCAGAAGGATCGACTGAGCCCAGGAGGTTGAGGCCGCAGTGGCCGTGAAAGTGCCACTGTACTCCAGCCTGGGCAACAGAGTGAGATTCCTACTTTAAAAAAAAATGCAGTTAGAATTTTTTGGCATCTCAAAGGACAGTGGTTTCCTCGGTTGGAAAGAGGAGAGGCTGCTTTATTTTCCATCGAATCCCAGTGAATTAAGAAAAGCTCTTACTGGTGATCGCACAACCCATTGATCTACCTAGTGGAGACTGAAGCTTTGAAGGCAGAGGCTGATTTGGTCCAAAGGAAGCCACAAGATAGTGTAAATACCTTAGAGAAGCCCCCTGATGCTGGAGCAGGGGGAAAGAGTGAATTGGTTTCTCCCTGTCTTCCTAACCTCAACTTTACATCTGGCGCCTCCCATGGGCCAACCCTACATGTGGATGTATGTATGAACATAAATGTAGTGGGTAGCTGAAAAGCTTTTCAGGAAATCAGAACCAATGCTGAAGGCTAACCTAAATAATTTAGACACAAGATATATATTTTTTCTCATGAGCAAGCTCTCACTCCTAAAATATTTGAGTAATATTACTTACTTTGTATTTAAAATATTGGCATATTTCTCAAGTTTGCCAACAAATGAGGATTAATCAGCTTTTATTATATAGATCATATTCATGAGAGGCTCTGAGATATTCTGAAATATTAATGCCCTCATGTCAGTTCAATTCACAATATATTTTCAAGTTAAAATATATTATTTACACTAGGGTGGCTACCTATATGCATTCCTTACCATTTTCCAAAAGAAATCAAGAGTAAACAGAAATGCTGACTCTTCTTATTTATAATCTCTGGAGAAGTAAAGTTATAGATTATTTCCCTTTTTTATATTAAAAAAAACCTAAAATGAAGAAAATTGAAATCGGGTCACAGTGATACAGTCACCTGCTAGTACAAGCCATACGGTATATTTCTTCCTGATTTAGTGGTTGTTTTAAATAAATTCTTTTTCCTACATAGTAAAAGTATTATTTCCCTACTTATTCGTTTTATATGTATGCATGATTATATGCATTGCTTGCATATTGCTAACAATCACTTGTGTCTAGAATTTCATTCCATAAATAAAATTTTTAAGTGCATGAAGCATGAATAGGCAATGCAATGGTCATTCGTGTCATTATTGGCTTAAAGCACAAACACTTGACTACAAAGGAAACTCCGTTTCCCTTAGATTTCACAGGTTACTGCTGCTCATGAGAGTTGTCCTTGCACTATGAAGATGTGAGCAAACAAATTGCAATGAAATTACTTTCATATAAACGGAACTTGAAGAAAAATCATATGTTGGGAACAATTAATTTCCTAAGCACTTCTAGGAAGCAGAATGTGAGATAATGCAATAATACTAGTTTGCACCTTTTTTTTTTCAGTAGACACTCATTGAACATTAGCATATACCTATCAGTAAACGGGACATAAAAAAATTAGATGAAGAAGTAACAGTCTGGTGATAAACAACTAGTGGTAAGGCTGACCCATAAAGACAACAACAAAATACTCTGTGCACATGCACACAAACACACACACACACACACACACACACACACACACGTAGAGATGTCTACTATCAGAAACAAGAAGGTGATATTAGAAAGGGCTTTATAGAAGAGGAGAAGGACCTGCTTGAGTTGAGTTTTAAATATTTATTAATTAATTTATTTATTTTTGAGTTGGAGTCTCACTCTGTCGCCCAGACTGGGGTGCAGTGGCCGCTCCCGGCCACCGCAGACTCGACCTGCTGGGCTCCAGCGATCCTATTGCCTCAGCCTTCCAAGTAGCCAGAACTACAGGTGCACGCTACCACGCCTGGCTAATTTTTGATTTATGGTGGAGATGAGGTCTCGCCAAGTTGCCCAGGCGGGTCTCAAACCCTCTGGCTCTGGCAATCCACTCCCCTCAGCCTCCCAAAGCGCGGGATTACAGGCTGCGCCACCGAGCCCAGCCAGTTTTAAATATTTAAATGTGATCACCCAGAAAACCATATAAGAGAAGTATGGTCCAAGCAGGGAGAATGCGACGGACAAGGCTCAAAAGAAGAGAACAGAGGCTGCATTCAGGATAGTCAATGTGTACACAGAGGCAGCAGTGAACAATGAGACAAGCCGTGGTCTCAACAAGGCAGATCTTGTTGGAAATTTCCTGAATAAAGATATTGATCTTATAGTGTATCTCTGCATTTGGAGCAGTTCTCATATACCAATCTGGAAAACACTTCTGTCTTCCAGGATATTTAGTTCCTGTAATGAAAGTCAGTTCTCAGGCCACAGCCTGCATCCAAAATAGTTTAATCCATGAATTTAGGAATTAAGAAAATAGACACTGGAAGGTAGGTTTCTTCTTCAGTCCAGACCTATCCAGGACCCCCAAAGTTTCCTTTCGGACCATTCAGATCGCCTGCAGATATGATTCTCTTGGATCTTAGAGATTATCTCAAACTTAGGCTGACTATTTCATGACAGCAATGAATTTTTGCACAGTCCTAACCCAATCTATCAGGCAGTCCTAAGTCCTTCAAGACAGTACAGAAGGCTGTGTAGTGTATGTGAAGCCTGCAAGCAACTGCTGGAGGAAGAAGGGGCTAAGTCCTCCCTTATGGCAGGAGTTCAAGTGAATAACATTTAATTTTGGGTAATTGTATTTGAGCCACTACTGTGTGTTCATACAGCAGACCAATGGCTATGTGGAATATAAAGCTGAGCAAGACACAAATACTACTCTCAAGTCACATGACCCCAAATCAGATGGATGCTCTATGCTCATATGCCTGGCCCCATGACCAGTGATATTACAACTAGAAAGCAGTGGAACAAAGGATCCTTTTCCACTATTTCTTTCTTTGTGTGCTCATGAAAATAATAATATCTACGAGGCAGAGTTTCCCCAAAGTTATGGTGAATCAGAATAATGGGATACCATTACTCTACCATTGGCTGTGGTCTCTTCCAACTATTAGCCTTTAGACAATCTTTGGGTTTTCCAACCATGAAATGTGAACATGTGAGAATAAGAAAGAGAAAATAACTCCATACATGCTGTCACCAGGTGTACCAATTAATTATTTATACCTAATAAACCACCCGACACTTAGTGGTTTAAATTTTTTAAAAATTTTAAATTCAAAGTTCTGTAAGTCAGTTGGGTAGTTAGCTGATCTCTACTGAGCTCACTTTAGCTGGTGGGTCAGAAACTCTCTAATCTAGAATGGCCTTACTCAGATGAGTACAGTTGACATACTATTGACCAGGGTGATGGAGATGACCACATCATTTTTCTTTTTTTTTTTTTTTGAGTTGGAGTCTCACTCTGTTGCCCAGACTGGAGGGCAGTGGCCGCTTCTGGCCACCACAGCCTCGACCTGCTGGACTCCGGCGATCCTTCCGCCTCAGCCTTCCAAGTAGCTGGAACTACAGGCACGTGCTACCACGCCCAGTTAATTTTTTGATTTATTGTAGAGATGAGGTCTCATCAAGTTGCCCAGGCGGGTCTCAAACCTGCGGGCTCAGGCAATCCACTCACCTCGGCCTCCCAAAGTGCTGGGATTACAGGCTGAGCCACCAAACCCGGCCGACCACATCTTTTTTCGACAGTCTACCTTGGTCATAGGGTTCCAAGATAGCAAGGATACCTAGGAAACCCCCAAGGTCCAGGCTCAGAATGGGCACAACATGACTTACTCTATATTCTGTTGACCATTCAAGTCATGTGGCTGGCCCAGATTTAAGAAATAGGGAAATAAATGCTGTATAAATTGCATGTGAAGATCATGAATATAGGATCTGATAGAGACTATGGCCGTTTTTGCAAGTTACTATGACAGGGGATTGATGGAGTTTTTAAAATAACCCTATGGACTTCCACATTTTTTCATCATATATCCTTTACAGTGCTGTATGATTTTATATAACAAAACCTGAAATGGTTTCTAGTGTGAGAAACAGAGTTATTGGCTACCTGAGTTTAGATTAGCTAAGGATACGCGAAACATGTTACAGGGTAGCTGAATTAACCAAGAACGAAAACATAAATAATGACTTCCTCAAGCGTTCTATATGATTGGAGAGTTTCTACCAAAGTCTAAAAGTACTAATTTGAAAACCCATGACCTAGGCTTCCCTTTGTTTTGCAGACTTAAGATCTTGTTCTGTAACATCAAGCATTCTCCAGCTGATCTCTAAATGTATGAAGAGAAGTTTCCCTTTCTAAAATGCTTCACTGCAGTTCCAATAATATGGCCAATTGCCTTCTTGATAGTTCCTGGCCCTATCTCTTCTGAATGATGTTGTCCAGCTTTGCCATTGAGAGCCGTCATGACATGGCTCCGGGGATGTGGCATTAATGCTGCCCATGTTACTAGAACATTGACATTAGCCTAAGAATAAATGCCTGCATCGTAATCAGGCCCTTCGTCCAGGGTGAGAGGCAGAACTGTCTGGTATCCCTCGGATCTCTGCTAAAAAGCACACGTTTCAAGACTGTCTGCCATCAAGTTCACGGAAGTACCATCATTGTACACTAAGTCTGGAAGGAGCCCTGCTGGCAGCTGCAGTCCAGTTATGGGAACAAGAGTCAGGGATGATGATTTTGAGCATATGTTAGAGCCAGTTGTGGTGGGGAAAAGGCAAGGCTCCTGCAGGCCCTCTTGATCCTTCTGAGGTGAACAGAACAAGATTTATTGCAAGTTTCATGGCCTTAAAAACAGGCCAGCAACCTCCATGGGTTCCTTTCCCGATTGAAAGTATGAGCACACATTGTGTATAGAGCTTGGCCTTAGTAAAATAAATCAGCTGACCTATGTTTACATTTCACTGCTGGTGTCTCAGACATAATCAGGATGGGCCAAGTGGCCAGTCTGGGCAGACAGCATGGTGTTTGCATGTTTCCTCCCTTGGTGCTTAGATGTTAGCTTCCCTTCTGACTGGCATTAATGTCAGCAGCTGTTCCTGCTGTCTGTGACTCCCCACCGAGAGCCTTCTGGTGATGATGGTGTTTTATCTCACTCATTCATTTATTCAAGCATTACTGGAAATCTACTTTGCAATGAGTTTAAAAAAAAAAAAGCCCTCCAAGACAATAGGAATATTTTCTTATGTTTTGGTGCTAAAGATAAATAGATAAAAATCAAATATATTCGTTCTGTTTACCATTCTCACAGCTTTTTGCTTGGAGATAGCAGAGTGCAGTGGGAGAAGGCCTAGAAGAGACAATGATGAACTCCTGTAACAAGCCTGCTGAACATTTGGACCCATGGATTGTGAACACAGCGTGACTTCGGTTCTGTCTCCCTGTGGTTGTCATCTTCTTGACCCCCAATAATTAGATGGTTTGACTTCGACCAGTGTCGTCATGAGTTAACTGTCCCCTCTGGACTTGAGAGATGGCAAAAATCAACTCTCTCTTGTCTCTTTTGGGCTCTGCAGCGGTAACTTGCTAGGCTACTATTTTGAAACAAGAAGAATGAACTTTGTTTCAGTTACCTTCTTGATCATTCCTTGGTACTGCCTTCAAGTGGTGGCTTCATACTGCATCATCACCCACAGTGCTTCTTCCTTCTTCTGCTGATGTCCCCTGGGGTAGCACTGTGCCACAGAACCCAAAGTCCCATGGTGACTCTCACTGTTCATGACCCACAAATGATTGATGACAAATGATGATGTATTCTGTGCCAAATCTTGGAGTTTGTGCAATCTCAGTGCAATGCTCTTTTGACTCTACCACCAAAGCATGGATGTGGCATTGTCAGATGGTTCTCCCAAAGACCTCCTCACTGGGCCTGGGCTCAGAAGTAAGCATGCCCCAAAGTCTGGGTGCCAGTCAAAGCAGTAGTTTTTTTCTAAAAAAAAAAAATCCTTACCCATCTCTTCTCCTTTCCACTGTCTCTGAAAACATTTGACATCCTTAATCTGGCAGAGGGATTCAAGAGGCATGTTTTGTGTCATTTCTTTGAAAACAGCATATGAGAATGAGAGTATCTAACACACCCTCTGCTATCTTATACTTTTTTTTCCCTTCTGGTATTCAGCAGAAACCTGGGGCAAGCACAGTCCCAAGCTAACCTCCTATTAATACTCACTATATAACGCTGCAGAAATAATTTAATTTTCTGGGTCTGCATTTCCTCCTTCATAAAATGAGAGGGTTGAAACTCAATCTCTAGGGTCTTTTGTAAATATCAGTTTGGGTGATTCTGCAGTTTTCTACAAACAGTGTAACACAATAGAAAACACATTGAGGTATTTGTCAAGAGATATCATCTCAGCCATAATCCTATTGACAAATTTAATAATCTTAAACAAGTTCTAATTTTTCTAGAACTCAATTTTGTAATATGTAAAAGGGTAGGGTGAGGGGATGACAAGATTACTCATAAGAGTCTTTTGCAAAACTAAGCGTATTGACTCATTCTTGTAATCCCAGCCCTTTGAGAAACTGAAGTGAGAGGAATGCCTGAGCCCAGGGTATGAGACCAGCCTGGGGAACATGGCGAGACCCCATCTCTACAATTTAAAAAAAATAGCTGGATGTGGTGGCACAGGCCTATAGTTCCAGCTACTTGGGAGGCTAAGGTGAAAGGATCACCTGAACTCAGCAGGTGAAGGCTGCAGTGACTGCAATCATGCCACTGCACTCGAGCCTGGACAACAGAGTGAGACTCCAAAGAGTCTCTTCCAGAGACAACTTGTGTTTCTTTCTATTATCTATGGTTTCTGGATATGTCCTCAGTTACAAAGCTTTATTTTACCACACACCAAATAAGATCTAAAACAGGAAAAATATTGCAATTAAGCACAAACTTGGCTGGAAATTCCCCCAGCCAGCAAAAGCATAACAGAAAATGCAAAATGTAATATACTTCAATATTTTGAAAGACTTCATGGCATGAGAACAAGTGGACACTTTTAGAATCTGAAAACTTGCTTCCTGATTCTGTCTGTGCCTCTTTCCCAGCTGTATAAGCACAAAGATATCACAAAATATTTTTGAACTTGATTAATCATAATATTTATTTAATGGAGTTGATCTGAGGATTATATGACATACATTTGAAAGTGATTTTCAAAGGGAAAGTATGAAAGCTGGTTATCACTGTTAACTACATTAAATAAGGTAGAAACAAAACAATTGTTTTTCCTGCTTACCCAGAACAGTGATAAGAAAACTAGTGATAAGATGCTAGTGATCGTCACCAGCACCTGCAGGGTGATTGCAGAGCAGTTCATGACATAACAGGAAGCAAAAAGGGCACAGAACCCATAGGCTGCAGAGTCTGTCAAGTCTGGATGTTGGCGAGGAATGCATTCCAAGACCTTGGTGAATCTGCTGACCAGAAATCTTTGTCCAGGCTCTTGGTTTTCTCTCAAATCACATTTCAGTCAAGCACTTGTTTCCTGTGAATAACCTCATGTGAGTCATTGCAGCATTGACTAGAGCAATCCTCCCATATTTTATCTTGTTTCCTAAGAGAGTGGAGTATGCTATCACTGGTCCAAATCTTCACTACAATAGACACTTCCTTACTTAATGCTCCTAAAATTTCTGTTATTTGAATAAGAATCATCACTCTTTTAGACTACTTGATATTTGCTTGATTTCAACTTCAACACTAGGTCTTTTTTTTAGGGGTAATTTTAAAGAAAATTTTTTTATTGTTAGTTTTTTTTAACCTCTTTAAAAGAGCTATTATGGAAATTTGTTTACTATGTAAGAGAGATACTTTCATTCTCTAGTGTATGACTCAAATTCATTGTTTTTCAAAATGGAAAATATCATCTTTTACATCCTAACATCCTTCTCAACTGTCAAAGTTTTAATCCCATAGCTAGTTTTCCTCCCAATAATCCATTTCTCTATTAATTCCGTTTCCCTTTACCTTTCAGATAACTTCACACCTCTCTCCTCAAAACCCCAATACCTGCCTTCTCCCCTTAGCTGATAATCTCATCTTTTAATTAACTGAGAAAATGAAAATGATTAGACAAGAATTCTCCATCTTTCCAACACCAATGACTCATCCACCCAGTGACTCACCTGTGATCACCCACTCTGCCCGTGTCCCCACTTTCTCGGTGGAATAATTCCCACTGGGAGGCAAGCAGTGTTAGAAATCCCTCTTGGGGCCACATATTTATCTTCCTTTAATGGCATATTTCTCTGTCACTTTTTTGTTCTAAACTTGTTGTGACTACTTTCCCTCCCACATGCCTGAACCCAAACATTCTTATCCTGGTTAACAATGACCTTCATCTTGCGAGATCAGTTAAGTGTGTTTATGTCCTCATATTTCCCAAATGATTCACTCTTAGTCAGATTTTTCAGTCGGTTGTTATGTCCTCAAAACTTCCTTCTCAGCTTCTGGGAAACCACACTCCCCTTTGTTTTCTGTCATTTCAACTCTTCCTTCTCAGTCTTGGTTGTTGACTATTTTCCCCAACCTTAATATTAGAATGGCCCAGAGCTTGGCTTACACCTGTATTCCTTTTCTCTATCTACACATACCTCACCCACTATTATAGGTTTTTAAAAATGTAAATATAGATACCTGGCTAATTTATATCTTAGGTCCCCATCTCTACAATAAGTCCAGACTTCTATATCTAGAAGCTACTTAATGATTTTCATGAAAAATTTTAAAAAGACTCCTCAAATTTAACAACAAGACAAGGTTTTTTCCCAATCCCTAAACCATTTCTTCCTTGCTCTCCCCATCTCAGTAGATGGGATCCCCCTACTCAGGTGCTCAGGTCAAAAACCAAGAAGTCATCTAAGATTCTTATCTTCCCCTTACATTTCACATCCACTTCACCAACAAGTTGACTTGGTTTTATATTGAGAATATAACTTGCTCATTTTTCTCCAACTGAATAATGTCATTTTGATCTAGGTTACTCTTCTCTTACTTAGACTTCAGCAATAGTCTCCTAACTGGTATCCCTGCTCTACCCTCAAGTGTACTTAATTCATTTTTCATTGAGCATATGTCTGATGACATAACCTTTTTTTTTTTTTTTTTTCGAATTGGAGTCTCATTCCATCACCCAGACTGGAGTGCAGTGGCACGCTCACGGTCACTCCAGCGTCAACCTGCTGGGCTCGGGCAATCCTTCTACCTCAGCCTTCCCAGTAGCCCGAACTATAGGTGTGCACTAACATGCCCAGCTAATTTTTTTGATTTATTGTAGAGACGAGGTCTTGCCAAGTTGCCCGGGCTGGTCTCAAACTCGTGGACTCTGGTGATCCACCCACCTTGGCCTCCCAAAGTGCTGGGATAGGCTGAGCCATGAAGCCCAGCTGACATAACTCTTCTTAAGACCCTCTAGTACTTTGCCATTTCTTTTAAAGAAATTGTATAGCTTATTTTATTATAGAGATGTGTAATGCAAGTCAGGATAAGGTACATAAGTAATCTACATGCAGGTGAAGTTTGGACTTCCATCTGGTCCTCTCCTTTTCTGGGTTTAGGAGCATTTCTTTTAAAATAAAATCTGTGCAAAGTAAACAAAATTATTTCTCACATAAAACGCGTTTGTGTTTTTTGTGAAAGACCAGAAAGTATAGATACACATGCAAGTGACTGAGTAATTGAAACAAGTAAGAAAATCTAGTTTGTCTCCTGGTAATAAATAATGATTTTTAATCCAAAGCCAGATGAAACATATAACCGAAAAAAATGCAAAATTGTTGTAGAATTTTAAGATAATGTGAGACTTCTAAGAAATTATGTAATTGGAATTAAATGTTTCAGGTTAAGTGCCCAGATTCCTAGAAAAAAAAAAAAATTCCCTTACTTCCCTCATTAAAGGGAATTGGGTGGGAAATTGCATACAAAAAGGAACAATCTCTGCACTTAACAGGTTTTCTTTGTTTTCTTTTTTAGAAACAGGGTCTTCCTATGCTGACCAGACTCACCTTGAACTCCTGGGCTCAAGTGATTCACCTGCCTTCGCCTCCCAAGTAGTTAGGACAACAAGCATGCACCACCTATTAAGATTCTTCATGTTATCCAGCAAGGGAGTGGAAGGGACACTCTAATTATAAAGCTTTCAAATAACACTAAAATCCTTGTTTACTTATCCTGTGTGTAACACTTACAAGCTGATGTCAAATTTATCAAAACAATCGAAACTTCCAGAAATCATAAAGACTGTGAGAATCATCACTTACAAGCTGCCTTTGTTCTTCATAGACATTCCTAGCTCCTGGTAAATCTAAACCCTTTGTAATCTTCCCGAGTATGTAAATAATGACACATTATTTAGGGTTTAAAAAAAAATCCTACCTTCCTAGGCCTTTCAATTGGAAATCAATAGTATTCCATTGTTAGTTTAGTGACCATCAAACATTTTTGCACTACATCTTGCACTGGCCTTTGGGCCCAAAATTTCCTATCAAAAATATTCCCACTGGTCTCTATAAGGGGCAAATGACTTTGCTCTAAACTTTTTATTTAGCAGGGAAATGGTCATAAAACTGCTTAGCCTTTTGATCTTATGCTGGATAAAGCAAGCAAAGCCCACTACATCTCTATATGGATAAACCTCTCAATTTTGTCATTGACTACTGAAGTAACGAGAAATATTTCCCTCCTGACTAGCCTTCCCCATCTCAGATTCCTCACGCCCGATGGGAACTGGGCTAACCCACCATGAAGCAAACCCACTCTCACTTTCCTTGCTGTACAGAGCCGTGGCAGGAACACTGTGGGAAAGCAATCAAGACAGCAGAGTGAATTAATTTTCTGCTGTCAGAATAAAGCTTCATAACCCACGGATGTGAGGAACTGACAAGGAAACCTGCAGTCAAATCAGTTTGTACTCATCAGAGTCCCCTGATCTCTGGAAATAATATAAACTTCAAACCCAATCACAATCTGATTCATTTCCTGTTGCCCAAAGAAATGTCTGTTTGCAACATTTCCGTTGTAATGGATTTAACATAAACGTCCTCCTCACCATCAAACTCACCCATTCAGATTTGGAAGATAGACTTTGTAACAATGGTGAAATACTTCAGAAGGGTATCTTTATAGCTTTATAGTATAAGAGGAAGTTCTGTGTGTGAGTGTGGTGAGAGGCGAGAGAGAGAGAGAGAGAGAGAGAGAGAGAGAGAGAGAGAGAGAGAGAGAGAGAAAGAGAGAGAAAGAGGAAGGGAGGGGAAGGAAGGAAGGAAGGAAGGAAGGAAGGAAGGAAGGAAGGAAGGAAGGAAGGAAGGAAGGGGAAAGGAAGAGAAAGAAAAAAAGGGAAAGTAAGGAAGATAAATCTGCCACAAAATAAGAGTCCAGCAGTGGAGCAATTTCCCAGCTCTCCAAGTGAAATCAATCATAAGTAAATTTCAAATCAATTCCTCTATAGGCAACTCTGAGCCTTCCAAGGTTGCTGTTAGCTCCGTCCCGTCATTCTAATAACAACCTATTACTACTATGAGTAGTCAAAATATTCAAAGTAGAATGAAAGCAAATTTCCTGGCTAAGAAATCCTCTCTCAATCAGTGCATGTGCTTACATAATGCACTGCCTAGGAGGAGCGTGTTATTTTGTGTTGTTTCACTTGATAATCGATGATGAGCTATCGATTTTTTTTAACCATCTCCTTCTTGTGAAAATTAGGAAAATTAATGGCAGAATACTTGCATAAAATATGTGGTCTTGAGCTATGATAACGATATGCTCACAATTTTGATTCGAGTCCAGGAGTACTCAAGAATGTAAGTTTCAAAGCTTGCACTTGAATTATACATGACAGAATAGACGGCTAAGGGTGTGAGAACATGAATTATTGTCATTCTGTGCTTTCTATGGAAGCTAGTAATTGCCCATTTAGAATCAAATATAAAGAAAATGGATGGTTCTTACTTCTATTTATGATGTAGTAATTATATAGGTGTAAGTGTATTTTAGTATAGCTTCTTTTTAGTTCAAGTACCCCCATCTGCATTATGATGTGCAAGTCGTACTTTCTCTAAATTGCTTACTCTGAGATGGTCAAAATAATATGCCGTGTATGTCTATATTTGGCGCTTTCTGGCCTGAAAATGCAAATATAATCATTTAAAAGATATTTTTTGCAGGGATAAAGGATCACAAGCACTCAGCAAGCAGGTGGCAAAGCTGTTCATTGAGTTATTATGGCTGTGTGTACGCGTTACCTGGAGTTTTTAAGTGAACAGAAACAACCTGGTCAGCTCACTGAGATGCTTCTTGGGACCACACATTCAATTCTCAGTTTTTCAGGTTTCAAAGGTTTTCCAAAAATATTGGCATGTAGTGGTGTGACAAATGCAAATCATCTGTTTATTCAGATTCTATATAATATTCAACTACAATATGAGCTTACGCTAAATTTAATGTACCCTTGAGAATAAGATATTTTAACAAACTAAGTTTATTTCAGGTTGATTCTATCCCAGCCTTTCCTTTCAACAGAAATGCACTCTAGACATATACTTTACAATTTTGTTCAATCTTTGTCGGGCCAGCAGTAGTAAAATACAATATGAGAAGAAAGGGGGAAAAAAAGAAAAAAAAAACCTTCCCTTTCCCCAGAGTCATGCTGACATTGCAATTTTATAGAAACACAGACACATTGGTATGCAAACTCCAGTTTGACAAAGTTGAATGAACTCAAAGATGGATGAATCCTGTCCCCAACCGCACCTTAGAAGTTGTCACTAAACAAAAAACAGATGTGTTGATTTTAGCTCATTCAAAACATTTATAAATTCTTCATAAATAAAGTTTGTTTCAGAATCCCAAAGAAAACAATAATGTTTTAGTTGAACCTCACATATTTGTGTGATTTACTTAAGGGTAATAAGGTCATAGATAAGAAGCACATATAAATTATAAAAAGAGAAATGTGAGTATATGTGAGAAGAGAATGTCAAGGGAAGTTACCCGTCTTAGAATAGAGTCAATCTTAATTTTTTTAAGTCAAAAAGCCTTTCCAGCTACATACCCTTCCCCCCATCTTCCGCCCAACACTATTAAAAAGTGTGGGAAAACGCAGCTGCCTTGTATGGTTTTAAAGGCAACAGAATTACTAGCATCCCACAAAGTTTGAAGAGACGTGTAGCAATGAGTAGGCTGCATCTGGGTTGATTCATCCTCCCTTGGATGGAATAAGCCTCCTTGAAAAGAAATCAAGGCCATACAGTATATTTCATCAGGCTTTTAAATTCACATGAACATAACCCACAAGCATTAAGAAGAACACCAACATTAGGTGTTCTATGTTTATATGCAACATTTCCCTACTATTTCAACAAAAGCTCATGATTACCCAAAACAATAAGTTTGGAGAGTAAACCATATTCATTAAATGCTTTATCAGACTCTTACAATGTTAAAAACAGCATGATGGAAAGGAAAAAAAAAATTCTGAGCATTTTAAAATAATTACCAAAATCGTACTATCATAGAATTCCTCAAATCAGTCTATCTGGAATGTAATGAAGTAGTATTTATATACATATTAACACATATTTAACTTATTATCGTGTGTGCTTGCACTTTGGGGGATGTCAGAGGGAGTTGGTGTGGAAAGATATTGCCTCATTTATTTTATCACCTACTCACCAAGAGGATGAGGCTACTAATTCAATATAAAAAAGAAGTAAATCTGCCAAGATCCCATCCTGTGATTGAAGGGTGTAAAGGCATTTTTTGAGGGTAATTTCGAACGGGTGTGATTTTTGTCTCATGTCCTTACTCTAGAATCTAACTTTCTCATTAGACGTAAATTCACTGTATTAGGCGTTTTCCTTAAAGTGTTCAGATAGAATTCTTGCGCTTACATTTAACATCTCAGCTGACAGAAACTACTTCTGACAAATTGCTTGCTGTCAGACTTGGAAAACAATGAATCTCTAAACAAAGTTTAAAGAAGCCCATCATGTTTTAAGTTTGTAGCAGAATATTTTAACGATTGCACCTCCTTTTGTCAGACTCTTAGATAGCCTCAGTTTTCAAGAGTCACACTGAATATAAAAGAAAAGAAGCCAAATCCTCCTGTCTAGAGATGCAGGGAGCCCAACCTCCCCATACGCAGGAGAGGTGAGAAGAACCATTCTTCGTCATCTCAGATTCCTTCATCTGCTTTGGTTCGCTTTGGTTCTGCCTCCTGCATCTATCTTTATTTGCTGGACAAGAAAAAGCCCTCCATTGCCTTCATTTCCCAAGGCCTGCCACCCTGAGGCTATGCGAACAGGCATCTGATACAAGATTTAGGACAAAATGGAAAGCATTATATCACCAGTATGATCAGAAAATACCTTAAAATTTAATACTAGGCATTTTTCATTTAAACCTGTCAAATATTTTCAGCTGATTGCTTATATAAGGCATTTTTACTGATTATTTGTATTACTTTTGACTTCCCAGCCATTTCTGGAGGCCTATGAGCCAGAAGAAAGAAGAGAGAGATAACAATATTTCCATAGCCAAAATGGCCTATCAAGAATTAGGGCTGAACGGAGAGGGTGTCTTTTCCTAAGTGTTGTTCAAATACCTACAGGAGCCAACCAAGGCACGTAAATGAATGGATCGGACTGCAGTGAACTTGCGTTTCCCATTCTTTCAGGAAAGGCCAAAATTCCATAATATTCTTTGGAATATCCCAGTGTTTAAATATTGGAAACTAATTTTTTAATGTCTTAAAACACCGTACAGAGCAAATATAATATGTCTGCAGATTACAGCTTGTCTACAAGATACTGTTTCAGGGGGCAAAGCTGTTCACTGTTATCACGAGCCATGTGCACATGCTAGATGAATCTTCCTAATGAACGCAGACAACCTACTTTAATTATTACTTTAATTATACATGACAGTCTAGATGGCTAACAGGTTTCAAGACCTCTCTCATAAATATACAATTTTATCCTCCCAGTTATACTATTTATAGACCTCTATCTCTAATCTTCCGGGAGGAAGATGTGTTAGGTTCTCAGCGATTGCTCTATACAGAATTTTCAACCAGAAAATCAATGTAAAGTAGAATTGTAAAAGGAAAACATATCAAATGTGTCTTTCCCTAAATCCTTCAATCTTCTGGGCTTATTTTCATAAATATACTAATTAAACAAATCAGGTCCATGTCCCACATATGGAGGGACGCTCAGAATTCCAAGATTTTTCATGATTTCCCTACGGATTACAGTCCTTTGAAATACAACTGTTGAGAGGTGCTGTCCTCTTTTTGAGCACTGTTCTTCACCCAGAACCCTCTCCTTCATTCTCCAAAGAGCTGAAAACACAAGGTCATTGCGTATAACAGAGACTCAATGTCTAAGATTCAATGAGAGAAAACTCAATATACCCCAATAGGAAAGAATTCTAAAAGGAATGTTACATGTTATTTTTACTTAGTGTTGATCCACCATGCATGCCTCATTCCATCTTACTTCATTTCTTGACTTACTCACAAACTGTCTCTAAGCAGAAATGTCTGCCATCCTTTAGACTAATCTAGTCCCAGGTGTCCCATCCAATTTTTCTTTCTCTGTATTTGTTTTGTTTTGTCTGTTTCCCAGTTTGCTTGCTTTCTATTAAAGGGAGTCAATATTAAATCCAACCACTTTTACTTACTAACAGCATAACATTGTCTAAATTGCTTAACTTTTTGCCCATTAAATGGAGATAAAACATCTTTTTTTTTTTTGAGTTGTAGTCTCACTCCATCATCCAGGCCGAAGTGCAGTGGCACACTCACAGCCACCCCAGCGTTGACCTGCTGGGCTCCAGCAATCCTTCTGCCTCAGCCTTCCACGTAGCCAGAACTACAGGTGCTCACTATCACACCCAGCTAATTTTTGATTTATTGTAGAGATTAAGTCTTGTCAATTTGCCCAGGCTGGTCTCGAACCCGCGGACTCAGGCAATCCACTCACCTCGGTCACCCAAAGTGCTGGGATTACAGGCTAAGCCACTGATCTGGCCTCCAAATACCTATTAACACAGTCATTGTTGTGAAGTTTAGAGGTTACAGCATGGAAGAAATATCCCACAGAGCATCCACCACAAGGGAACAGGGCAGTACCCAATACATTTTCTTGCCCCACACTACCGTCTGCTTGCTTCTTTTTAACCTTCAACCTCCATTTCTCCTCCCTACATCTCTGCTCAGTTCAAAGTGAAGCAATCTTCTGTTGCTCACATGAAGTCACCAACGATGTAAGTCCTATTACATTTTGTTTTCGAGTTTTACTTTAAAGTTGAAAACTCCTTTCTGATGCCCATAAATGGCTCACTGACTATTTTTTGGATATGAATCATACCTTCCTGAGCAGAATCCTATAATTAAGTCTGTGGCATTTCCCTCTGTCCATCCCTACTTAGCCAGTTTTCCTTGGGTTAGATTCTGAAAGCCTGTCGACTCTAAGTGTCCTGCGTTTTTCTCTCACCATCCACTTTTCCTACAATCCATTTCCAGTTCTTTCCTTCCTCCAAATGTTGCTTTGTACCTCCTATCACAGACCCTGGCCTTTACCATGAGTTAGAAGTTAATTCTTTTGGCTAGTTTTCTTTCTCTCCATTTCACCACATCGGATGTTAGCATTTAGAGCATTCCTTTACGTGGGACAGTCCTGTCAGTGACAAAACCCATAGTGAATAGTTTTCACAATAATTCGAGGAAAACGTTTTTTGCCATGAGAATAATTTTGTTTCCCATGGCAAACAGAATTCCCATAAAAACCTATATGAAGGCTAAAATAGTACAAGGTTTTAAACAACTGAATTTTTTTATTTTTTGGTCATAACTCAACTGAGATGAACTTCTGAATCTCAACAACTTGCACCTGTAGGTTAGAGAAACACGATGATGCCATTGTTTAAAGTAGTCAGATAACTAAAGGCTGAGATATTCTGTTTGTGAAATAGTTGTTTATTCAGACTGTTAACAGAATCGTGATGCTATACATAGGAAAGTTTTGTAAGCAAGAGGGATGGAGGGTTTCTGGTCTAGAAACACATACTAGGATGATATAGATTTAAGTATGAAATTATCCCTGTTGCCATATGTTAATAAATCTGGCACTGAGAATTGCTGCAGCATCTCAAATTCATGTTGGATGTCAACAGATCATGAATACTGCATCACCAAATGACTTCTCTAGGATATTTTCAAGATTGATCATACACATTTCTGTCCTTAGTACATTACAGATGAGGAGAACATGTGAAATCCAATTTCCTTTACCAGATTTAGGAAGTTAACTGGTGTTTAGGATTGTCTGAGGCTTCCTCACATAATGAGGAGTCACCATATAGCTCGATACTGTGACTGTCCCCAAAGAGGTCTTGGTCTTGTGCTCCATGTAGGGCAAAAGAAGCCTTTGCAGAATGGTGCTGAGGAAAAACAGAAGAGAAAAAAAAAGATTTTTTTTTTCAGCTGCTGATATCTTACCTGCTTCAGTAATTCTCATTAAAGAAAACATAGCTTTCCAAACAGTTGTCTATCAGCGAATGTTAATATTTGCTATGATAATCGGTCCTATTGTTTACTCTACTTAGACTTGGGGAATGAAAACAGGCTAAGAGAACATGAGTTCTACCGTCTGGCTCTCCTCTGCTGCCACCACGAGCTTCACCACACACCCCACCACCTACTCCAGCAACTACCGGTCCCTCGGCTTCATCCACCCACCCAGGCTCCGGCCCACCAGCAGCGCGGCCAGCATCTATGCAGGCGCCGACAGCTCGGGCTCCCGAATCTCTGTGTCCCGCTCCACCCCTTTCCGGGGCAGCTGGGGGCCCGGGGGCCCAGCCGCGAGGATGGCCGGGAGTCCGGGGGGCATCCAGAGCGAGAAGGAGACCATGCAAGAGCTGAACGACCGCCTGGCCTCCCACTTGGAGAGAGTGAGGAGCCTGGAGACCCAGAACCAGAGGCTGGAGAGCAAACTCCGGGAACACTTGGAGGAGAAGGGACCCCAGGGCAGACGCTGGGGGTATTACTTCAAGACCCTCGAGGACGTGAGGGCTCAGATCTTTGCAACGTCTGTGGACAACACCTGCACCGTTCTGCAGATTGGTAATGTCTGTCTTGCTGCCGATGATTTGAGAGTCAAGTATGAGACAGAGCTCGCCATGCACCAATCGGTGTCGAGTGGCATCCATGGGCTCCTCGAGGTCATTGATGACACCAATGTCACCCAGCTGCAGCTGGAAACAGAGATAGAGGCTGTCAAGGAGGTGCTGCTTTTCAAGAAGAAGAACCATGAAGAGGAAGTAAAAGGCCTACAAGCCCAGACTGCCAGCTTTGGGTTGCCCATGGAGGTAGATGCCCCCAAATCTCCGAACCTCAGCAAGATCATGGCAGACATCTGAGCCCACTATGATGAGTTGTCTTAGAAGAACCGAGAAGAGCTGGAAAAGTACTGGTCCCAGCAGATCGAGGAGAGCACCTCAGTGGTCACCACGCAGTCCACAGAGATTGAAGCTGCCGAGATGACGGCTGAAACATACTGTTGCAGTCTTTGAGGTTGACCTGGACTCCATGAGAAACCCGAAGGCCAGCTTAGAGAACAGTCTGAAAGAGGTGGAGGCCTCCTACGCCGTGCAGATGGAGCAGCTCAATGGCATCCTGCTGCACCTGGAGTCTAAGCTGGCACAGACCAGGACAGAGGGCCAGTGCCAGGCCCAGGAGTATGAGTCCCTGCTGAACATCAAGCTCAAGCCGGAGGTTGAGATCACCACCTACCACTGCCTGCTAGATGGCAGAGAGGACTTCAGTCTCAGTGATGGCCTGGACAGCAGCAGCTCCATCCAGACAATCCAAAAGACCACCACCCGCAGGATAGTAGATGGCTAATGGGTGTCTTAGACCAATGACACCAAAGTTATGAGGTGCTGAGACAACGGTAGCAGGGTGCCCTTCGGGGAAGCAGGAAACCAAAAAAAAAAAAGGCAGAGGTCAAAAAAAAAAAGAAAACAGGCTAAGAAAGAAATGGCCACAGGGTTTGCTTTCCTATATGCCTCAGAACACTCAAGCTTTTTACAATATAAAATGCAATCATTTAAGTTTGGAAGTAAAATAAGTAGAAAAAACAGAACCGTACAGTGTGATGTGATTGCTATAATATGTGATATGACATGAAATATGATATGATGTGATGCGATAAGATGTAACGTCCCCCAAAATATTCTTTTCTTTTTCATCTGCATTTTGTTTTTTCCATTTGTGTGCATTATAAAATTCTACCGCATTTGCATAATGAACACTTTATTTCCAACTGAGGAGTCTGTAGTAGCTTCTCTTTAGAACATGCACATGTGCTAAGTTTACAGCCAGTGTAGACATCACTTTCATTTATAATGGTTAAGAGTTAGTATAGAAGTAACCAGAGGTTTTGATTGACCATAAGTACTACATGAACCAAAACTTTCAAAAAACTTTGAAAAAAGTTTGATTTAATCATAGTGTCAATACTGGAAAATTTCTTTTTGTTCTCCATTAAGCAGACTACACTGAAAAATCAGATTAAATTGTGAAAAGTATGAATATGTGTCTTGGAGATTTAATGATTTTCACAGATTGTTTCCAGATTTAATGATTTTCAAAGATTGTTTTCAATTTTATGTTTATCATGAGCACATTTCTTGCTAAATGCATCTTTCTATAACCTTATCAGCAATTGTTTATCATCTATTCTGGAGGTTTTCAACCTGGGGTGCCCCAGGAGCCGAAGTGTTATGGAAGGTGTTAAGTCCTAATATATAAAATTGCAATTTTTGTAGTTCAAAATTGATCAAACATCAGCAATTTTATGTAACCAAGCCTAGAGTCATGGGTATGAGGGGTTAAGAAATATAATAAAACAAATAAGTTATGTTTATTATTTTTTTCAAGTTCAGAGATTGATACAATATGGGCTGACTAAAATTATGGGCTATCTCATGGCGATCAGAAGCTATGAGTGCCAATTAAATATACCTTTATTTGATAAAAATAAGAAATGAATAATTATTTAATAAATGCAGTCTTATAAACTTGAAAATTTTTCCTAGCAACTTTAAAATTTGTCATAAGAGAAGTTCAAGCAACTTGGATATTTAAACATAGAACTTTGTTTTCTTCCTGCTGGATTCACACTATTCTGAAATGTCCATTTCTTTCAGCAGGAGGAAAGAATCTAGATAATAAACTTATTCATTTACTGTTTACATAAAAGTTTGTGAATAACCAATCAAATTCAACATTCTTTCCCTCTCCATTCTCCTTTTCTTGGGGGGGGCAGTAATCTACACTTATTGATTAATTCCTCTACTCTTCCTTCTGAGGGAAGGCAATAGATATGCAGAGAAACCCAGCATTCTTGACCTGCTGGCTTGGCTCTCTCAGCTCACACATCCTCTCTTCAGAAGTCAGCCAACTTCTTGCATCCATAGGCCCTACTATGGAGTTGTTATCCCTTACTATGACAACTCCTTGGCAGAGATAGAATCTTCAACTCTTTGCTGCTTTCATCCCACAATTTCTCTACTATGAGTTTTTCCAGATCTCTTTCACATTCAGTAGAAAAATTTAAATGGTGCGTGGAGACAGAAAAGATTTATCTTTGAATCTTTCATGGCTAAACATACACTGTTGACATATTTTCTCTATTTCAGTGATCTCACGTTGGCATAGAACATCCCATAGTAATAGATTTTCCTGTAGTTCCAAGCAGGATCTGGAGCAAATATCACATCTTTCCACAGATTCTCAAATCTGGGAGTTTCCATCCTCCACCTGGGTGATTGGTGGGTGTTGGTGGTACACACTGACAAGGAGAGAGCAACGCACTAGTGACTAAATTCTGCTTTCTTTGCTCAGTTCCCTCTGAACTCCTAACCTGAGCCCAGAAATGATTCTTATTCACTTTTCATGGGGATGTAAAACTAAGTACACGTGTATGATGTACTCCTCTTTTCATTTCTCTTACACCCTTATTCTATAAATGTGTGCTCAAGGTTTCTGAATTTTGCCCTGACACTCAAGACCAAGTTGAGGAAATTTTTAAAATATTTTTTAAGAAATAAATTGAGAATTTTCTTTTCTCTGGTTTCAGGTAACTGCAGTCATAAGCAATTCAGGAATTGAAATATTCACTTTAAGGACAGATCCACTATCCATTGTAATGAATGCTTCTGATTGAGATATAATTGTCATAGTACTCTCATTTATATATTTTCTCATTATATATTTTCTTTCACTGGTTCTTATATGAACCCTGCAAGCTTTGTCAAAGGCAGAATTAACATTGTTGAATATTACTAAGCACCATAATTTGTCTCATTGATACTCACAGCAACACTGTGAATACACAGAATTATCCCATTTTACTCATGCGAAGACTAAGATTCCATGATGATTTGATTATTCAAGTTTACTTTTCATTAAATGTTAGAAATGAAATCTAATCTAGATCTTTCTAGCCTCTCCTACAGCATCATATTTTTATATGAAATAATTATATGTGTGTGTGTGTGTGTGTGTGTGTGTGTGTGTATAGGCCGCTGAGATTAGCTCAATATTTGCCCTATTATCACAATATTTGCCCTATTATATATGTGTGTGTGTGTGTGTGTATGTGTGTGTTGCATCATTTAAGTAACTTTTTAGACCACTTGGAAAAGAACAGATAATACTCTGAAATAATACAACTATACATTTCTAAATTTCAAACCATTAGGTAAACACACATGTGTATTAAAAAGAAACATTGAAACTCCCTCTAATAACTTTTTCATCACAGGACACAATTTATGACTTTCTACCATCTAATAATGAAAGTTAAGTTTTCTGTGATATTACTGGCATTGAGTATAATAACTCATTCTCCAAAACCAATTTATACAAAAAACATTCAATACAAAGATGATTGAGTTCCTGTATTTCTCTTTTGTCATTTGGCAGCAATCTGTGTGATTCAAGAAAGATAGAGTAAGAACTCATGGTAGCTATTTTTTCAAGATATGTGGAAAAGACCAAGCGTATTGAAGGCATATGTCAGTTAAAATCCTTCATTTTAGATTAAACTCATGGTCAACAGTGACAGAAATCTCTAAGAAGATATCTATCTTTAAGGATTAATAGAGTTTTATCTGAGGATTATTCTTGGTCAAAAACATGCTTTTTTTTTCTTTCATTTATTCGACAACCATTGTGCCCACAGACATCGGTGGACATTTGAATTTGTTTTCCCAAGGTGTATGAATGTTGGACTGAGTCTTTGGTAAATTTACAACTTATTTTGAAGGCACAGTGAAATTTGCAACCTCTGTTCACCAACATTCAATCAATGTAACACTATCATTTGTAGAACCAATAACTTCAATTTTTGAACTTTTAATATCTTTTATAACCTCTAAAGGTAAGATCATGTCCTTTCTTATATATTTCAAACCACCTAAAGTGTTTTTCACTTGAGGAATCAACATTGTAGTTATCTTCCCAACAATCATTCCCAACATTCTCCGTTGTGAAGCAGTGTGTGGTTTGAGTAGGATTAGGTGGACCTTAAATGGGCCACATGCTTCCGGAATAATCCCAAACTTCTTATCACACCTAATGTCACCGCAATCCAAACAGCAAATGGTTTTGACAACCCAGGACCAATTTAATTAATACATGGCATTTTCCTGGTCGCTGAGATTAGCTCAATATTTGCCCTATTATCATAAAGGTTGGTATTTATGAGAGAATTCTGAAACTGGATGCACAGTCCTTCTAATAATGTGCTTTGCAAATGTGCCACCAGTGTGCCACTCTGAGGAACACCAATTTGAAGATAAAACTGAAACCCAGAGAAGGGTGGACACTTGATAAAAACATGCGCAGGCGTGTTATTTCTCTGAAACTTTTGAACCACATAAATAAATCTCTTTATAATGTAAGTCACTTTGAGATAGATTTTGAATAACAAGTTAAATAGTCATAACTGATTCCTTAAATCATAAGTACAGCCAGAACAAAGATTTGAATAGCCAGAAGTACTGTGCCTCATTATTTTCAGTTTAATTATATTATTATAAATTATTTGGTGAGGGATCAGCCACATGCTCAACTGATTAACACCTTGTATCTCCTTTCTCTGTAATCAATGAATCTTAAGATGAGAATGGATCATATGGGTCATCTAGTTCAGCAATTCGTCTGAGACTTGAATTCTGTTCCAACCCTTGGTCACTTCTAGCAACAGGAGACTCACGTGTCCTGAGACAGCCTCTTCCATTGTCACTCAAAAGTTGTTGGAGAGCTTCATTTGTACTCATTTTAGAATGCTCAGTACTACTGACAGGCAATTCTGTACATTTTAATGGCACGATTTTCCTTTCTCTGTGCATAATAACCTGTCACTACTCTGTCACCTCAGGCAAAGCATCCTGTATGGTACTAGTGGCCTTTAAATTTTCGGCTTTATTTACTTAAGGATAGTACTTCTATTTTCTTTTTAATCAATCCACTTCAGGCTGCTATGTTTTTCTAGTTTACTCAGCTATGATCGCTGGGATTAAGAAAAGGAATTGCTCTTCTCATAACGGCTTTTCTGTACCGAAAAGTCATAAATTACTAAAACTGGCTGTGGCTGAGACGGCTGGTAACAAGTTGCCAATTGCCCAACAAGATAGCTAACATTTTTTCTTTGCTGAAATAATTCTTACTTTGTTAAATATGGTGACGTGCCCAGCAAAAAAGTGACATGTCCCTATGTCCTTTATATATAAATGTGGTGAGAATGGTCATGAGACACAGTGTTGGCCAAAGAGAAATAAGAGAAAATTTTTCAGTGGACAAAAACTTTCATGGCAGGGATGGTCATGTTCAAATGTCCCGTGCCTTCTTCATTGTGGCCTTTCCCTTAAACAGAAAATCAGAAGGAACATGAGTTCATGTTGGAATTATGAAGTTTCACCTCGACTGTTGGTCTTGGGACTCATGTGGGAAATAGAAAAACCTTAATTTTGAGGCAAATATTTTCTAATGACAACTGAATAGTAGTAAAAAAACTCCTTCATCAAAATAAGCTTATTTTCTTTTTTAAAAAAATAGACAGCATGATGAAATTATAACAAGACTGGGGAGTTATCAAGGATTTAGAATGTGCGAGGATTTAAAAATTGCGTTGATCCATTTTTAGGAATGTGTGCCTCAGTCTCTAGAGAATGGTCTCAATAAGCCCTGGATGATCATTTAATTACAATGTGGTGTCTTTAACACTTAGATCTTGCATAAAGCTAAAGAATGGTGTGGACCCCTTAGGTTTCTATGTCCCAGTTGTTTGAGACACTTAACTAGCTGCTATTATACACACACAGTAGAGGAAAATATATAGGTATGTATATGTATGAACTACGTCTTTATACACATACGAAGAGAGACAGAGAGAGAGAAGGGATATAACAGGAGCTGAACAAGAGTCCTGAGAATAGATAAAAAGTAAAATAGTCGAAAAATTAGAGAAGCTGTGATCTTGGATTTAAAGTATCTACAATATCCTCAATGTTCATCACTAAGGACACTAGGAATTTTGCATGTCAGTAGTAGTTTAAAGGGGAAAAAATGCACTGAAGCTATTTCATTTGTTTTTGTTTCTATAAGCTCTAATTTTAGCTAATTTATCTATGACTTTAATTCACTCAAGTATCCGATTTTATGGTGTACTAACAATGAGATAGTAGTAATCCTTGTTGTCAGAATGATCATCTAAATAGTCCTCAGAGTGACTCAGTTGGAAAATATTCTTATTCTCATTTTACAGATTGGGAAATATATATTTGAGTCCATGTCACATAGCAAGTGGCAAGTGGCAAGCGGAATGACAGAGACCTAGACATAGGCCTAACTATTGTTTACCACCTCATCATATCAGAGGAGTCATATTTTTTATTTTATTTTATTTTAAAGATGTGCGACACAATTGAGGATTAGGTATACAAGTGGTCAGTGTACAAATCGAATTTGAGTCTCCCTTTGGTCCCCACTTTGCCTGGTTTGAGATCAGGTACCTTATTGATGTTATGTATCCCCCATCCCCTCCCCTGGCAGTTTCCCACTACTGCCAATCCCTTTCTTATAGTATTATGGTAAATATTCAGGGTTCACTTATGAGTGAGACCATGTGGTACTCAGTTCTTTGTTTCTGTGATAGATCACTGAGTATGATAGACTGTAAATCCATCCAAGTTGCTGTGAAGTCCATGTTTGTCCTTCTTTATGCTTGTATAATATTTCATTGTGTATATGTACCACATTTTTTTAATCCAGTCCAATTTCGATGGGCAGCACAGTTGGATCCATGTTTTTGTAATTGTGAATAATGCTGCAATAAATGTGTGTGCAGGTAACTTTTTTGTAGAATAATTTGAGTTCCTCCAGCTATATTCCTAGTAGGGGGATTGCTGGGTCATATGGAAGGTCATTTTCTAGTTCTTTTAGAAATCACCACACTGTTTTCCAAAGAAGTTGCATAAGTTTGCATTCCACCAGCAGTGTAGAAGCATTCCCTTTTCTCCACATCCTCGCCACCATCTGTTGTTGTTTGTTTTATTAATAATGGCCATTCTTACTGGGGTTGGGTGGTATCTCAGTGTGGTTTTGATTTATATTTCTCTGATGATTAGTGAGTCTGACACTTTTTCATGTGTCTGTTGGCTGCCTGTATATCTTCCTCTGAGAAGTGTCTATTCATGTCTTTTGCATACTTTCTAATGGGGCTGCTTGTTTTTTTTTTCCTTTCAGCACGTTTGAAGGAGTCATATTTTGAAGAACAAATTAAAGGAATAAGATTGGTACTGATGGCACATCCAACACACAGACACATACCTGAAAAGTGAGGTTACCATAGTTTAGTGTTGGGTTTCAATTGCTGATCCTGGGAGAGCTTTCTCACTTGAACCTTGGAGTGCTCCACCTGTAAAGACTTCCCTGCCACCCCCAATGCAAAATTCACTGCTATTCTTTCTTTCAAGGAAGAGGTGATCCAGAAAGATAATAGGCCAAGGGCATCAAATGCACTAAAGGTAGGCATAATAAAGAAAAATATTTAGAGGCATCACATTTCCAGGCTTTAAACTTTATTACAAGGCTACAGTAACCCAATCAGCCTGGTATTGTTATAGGAATAGGCATATAGACAAATAGAACAGGACAGAGTTTCTGGAAGCAAAAACACGGTCTCTCAATCAACTCATCTTCAACAAAGCCACCAAAAACAATCACTGGAGAAAGGAGACCATATTTATCAAATGGTGCTGGGACAACTGTCTGATCACATGCAGAAGAATGAAACTGGACTCCTATCTGTCACCACATACAAAATTCAACTCTAAATAGATCAAAGACCTAAATGTAAAATCTCAAACTGTAAGGATCCTAGAAGAAAACATAGGAACCACTCTTATGCACAACACAGTAGGCAACGAATTCTTAACCAAGCCCCAAAAGTGAATGTCATGAAAGCTAAGATAGACAACTGGGACTTTACCAAGGTGAAAAGCTTTTGCACAGCAAAAGAAACCATCAAGAGAGTAAGGAGACAACCCACAGAAAGGGGAAAAATATTTGCAAATTGTGCATCTGGCAAACATCTAACATCCAGAATCTACAAGAAACTCAAAGTGGAAGGAAATAACAAACAACTCCATCAAAAAGTGGGCAAAAGACATGAACAGACACTTCTCTAAAGATGACATACAAGCCACCAACAGACACATTTTTTAAAATGCTCAGCCTCACTAATTATCAGAGAAATGTAAATCAAAACTATGAGATACCACCTAACCCCAACAAAGATGGCTATCATTAATAAGTCAAAAAAACAACAGATACTAGTGCAGGTGCAGAGAAAATGGAAGACTTCTACACTGTTGGTGGACGATAAGCTAGTTCACTTCTATGGAGAGCAGTGTAGTGATTCCTAAAAGAACTAAGAATCAACCCTCCACAGAATCCAGAAATCCCTCTCCTTAGGAATATATTCAGAGGAAATAAATTGTTCTACCAAAAAGATGCCTGCACATGCATGCTTATTGCCACACTATTCACGATAGCAAAACCATGGAACCCTACTGCCCATTGAAAATGGGCTGAGCCAGCTCAGTGGTCCAACCTGTAATCCCGCGCCTTCGGGAGGCTGAGGTGAGTGGATTGCCTGAGCCTGCGGGTTCG